>NC_088242.1:69151999-69402031 GCF_036934945.1 Oncorhynchus masou masou | reverse complement strand
CGAGTCTCCAGAGCCCAGGATCAACAACCCGCCGTGTTACTCTGGGGAGCCCACTGAGTGCCGCTCATTCCTCACTCAGTGTGATGTGGTGTTCTCTCTCCAGCCCAACACTTACTCCAGGAGCGCAGCCCGCATCGCTCTACGTCATTTCTCTCCCTTACCGGACGGGCGCGTGAGTGGGGGCACGGCAGTCTGGGAGGCGAGGGGCTGAGTGTATTAACCAGTATCAGGACTTTAAGGAGGAGATGATACGGGTTTTTGACCGTTCTGTTTTTGGCGAGGAGGCTTCCAGGGCCCTGTCTTCCCTATGTCAGGGGAATAGATCCATAACGGATTATTCTATTGAGTTTCGCACTCTCGCTGCCTCTAGTGACTGGAACGAGCCGGCTTTGCTCGCTCGTTTTCTGGAGGGTCTCCACGTCGAGGTTAAGGATGAGATCCTCTCCCGGGAGGTTCCTTCCAGTCTGGACTCCTTAATAGCTCTCGCTATTCGCATAGAGCGACGGTTTGATCTTCGTCGCCGAGCTCGTGGAAAGGAGCTCACGTTCTCCGTTGCTCCCCTCTCCACATCACTGCCGCCACCTGCCGCATCACTGCCACCCTCCCCCCGCCGGCTCGGATGCTGAGCCTATGCAGCTGGGGGTATTCGCATCTCGGCCAAGGAGAGGGAACGGAGAATCACCAATCGCCTCTGTCTCTACTGCGGCTCCGCTGGTCATTTTGTCACCTCATGTCCAGTAAAAGCCAGAGCTCATCAGTAAGGGAGGGCTACTGGTGAGCGCAACTACTCAGGCCTCTCCTTCTGGATCACGCACTACCTTTCCGGTCCATCTCCGCTGGCCCGGTTCATCTGCTTCCTGCAGTGCCTTGATAGACTCTGGGGCGGAGGGCTGTTTTATGGACGAGACCTGGGCTCGGGAACATGACATTCCTCTCAGACAGTTAGGGAGCCCAGGGCCTTGTTCGCTTTAGATGGTAGTTCTCTCCCCAAGATTCAGCGTGAGACGCTGCCTTTAACCCTCACTGTCTCTGGTAATCATAGCGAAACCATTTCTTTTTTAATTTTTCGTTCACCTTTTACACCTGTTGTTTTGGGTCATCCCTGGCTAGTGCGCCATAACCCTTCTATTAATTGGTCTAGTAATACTATCCTATCCTGGAATGTTTCTTGTCATGTAACCTGTTTAATGTCTGCTATCCCTCCTGTTTCCTCTGTCTCTTCTTCACAGGAGGAGCCTGGCGATTTGACAGGGGTGCCGGAGGAGTATCACGATCTGCGCGGTGTTCAGTCGTTCCAAGGCCACTTCTCTCCCTCCACACCGGTCATATGACTGTAGTATTGATCTCCTTCCGGAACTACTCCCCCGGGGTAGATTATACTCTCTGTCGGCTCCCGAACGTAAGGCTCTCGAGGATTATTTGTCGGTTTCGCTCGGCGCCGGTACCATAGTCTCCTCCTCCCCCCTTCGCCGGCGGGGTTCTTTTTTGTTCAGAAGAAGGACGGGTCCCTGCGCCCATGCGTGGATTATCGAGGGCTGAATGACATAACAGTTAAGAATCGTTATCCGCTTCCTCTTATGTCTTCAGCCTTCGAGATCCTGCAGGGAGCCAGGTTTTTCACCAAATTGGACCTTCGTAACGCCTACCATCTCGTGCGCATCAGGGAGGGGGGACGAGTGAAGACGGCGTTTAACACCCGTTAGGGCACTTTGAATACCGGGTTCTTCCTTTCGGCCTCGTTAACGCTCCAGCTGTCTTTCAGGCACTAGTTAACGACGTCCTGAGAGACATGCTGAACATTTTTGTTTTCGTTTACATGGATGATATCCTGATTTTTTCACCGTCTCTCTCGATTCATGTTCAGCACGTGCGACGCGTCCTCCAGCGCCTTTTGGAGAACTGTCTTTATGTGAAGGCTGAGAAGTGCACTTTCATGCCGCCTCTGTCCCTTTTCTCGGTTCCGTTATTTCCGCTGAGGGCATTAAGATGGATCCCGCTAAGGTCCAGGCTGTCATTGATTGGCCCGTTCCTAAGTCACGCGTCGAGCTGCAGCGCTTTCTGGGCTTCGCTAATTTCTACCGTCGTTTCATCCGTAATTTCGGTCAGGTGGCAGCTCCTCTCACAGCCCTTACTTCTGTTAAGACGTGCTTTAAGTGGTCCGTTTCCGCCCAGGGAGCTTTTGATCTTCTTAAGAATCGTTTTACATCCGCACCTATTCTTGTTACACCTGACATCTCTAGACAGTTTGTTGTTGAGGTTGACGCGTCAGAGGTGGGCGTGGGAGCCATTCTTTCTCAGCGCTCTCTGACGGCAAGGTCCATCCTTGCGCGTTTTTTTCTCATCGCTATCGCCGTCAGAACGTAACTATGATGTTGGTAATCGCGAACTGCTCGCCATCCGCTTAGCCCTAGGCGAATGGCGACAGTGGTTGGAGGGTGCGACCGTTCCTTTTGTCGTTTGGACTGACCATAGGAACCTTGAGTACATCCGTTCAGCCAAACGACTTAATGCGCGTCAGGCTCGTTGGGCTCTGTTTTTCGCTCGTTTCGAGTTTGTTATTTCTTATCGTCCGGGCTCAAAAACACCAAACCTGATGCTTTATCTCGTCTATTCAGTTCTTCTGAGGTCTCCACCGACCCCGATGGGATTCTCCCTGAGGGGCGTGTTGTCGGGTTGACTGTCTGGGGAATTGAGAGGCAGGTAAAGCAAGCACTCGCTTTCACACTCCGTCACCGCGAGCTTGCCCTAGGAACCTTCTGTTCGTTCCCGTTCCTACTCGTCCGGCCGTTCTTCAGTGGGCCCACTCTGCCAAGTTAGCCGGCCACCCCGGCGTTCGGGGTACGCTCGCTTCCATTCGCCAGCGTTTCTGGTGGCCCACTCGGGAACGTGACGCGCGATTTGTCGCCGCTTGTTCGGTCTGCGCGCAGACTAAATCTGGGAACTCTCCTCCTGCCGGCCGTCTCAGACCGCTTCCCATTCCCTCTCGACCGTGGTCTCACATCGCTTTAGATTTTATCACCGGACTGCCTTCATCAGCGGGGAAGACAGTTATTCTTACGGTTGTCGATAGATTCTCTAAGGCGGCTCATTTCATTCCTCTCGATAAGCTCCCTTCTGCTAAGGAGACGGCTCAGATCATTATCGAGAATGTTTTCCGAATTCATGGCCTTCCGTCTGACGTCGTTTCCGACAGAGGCCCGCAGTTCACGCCTCAATTTTGGAGGGAGTTTTGCCGTTTGATTGGGGCTTCCGTCAGTCTCTCGTCCGGCTTTCATCCCCAGTCTAACGGTCAAGCCGAACGGGCCAATCAGACTGTTGGTCGCATTTACGCAGTCTTTCTTTTCGTAACCCTGCGTCTTGGTCAGAACAGCTCCCCTGGGCAGAGTACGCCCACAACTCGCTTCCCTCGTCTGCTACCGGTCCCATCCCCTTTTCAGTGTAGCCTCGGTACCAGCCTCCGCTGTTCTCATCTCAGCTCGCCGAGTCCTGCGTCCCCTCCGCTCAGGCTTTTGTCCAGCGTTGCGAGCGCACCTGGAAGGGGGTCAGGTCGGCACTTTGCCGTAATAGGGCGCAGACTGTGAGGGCCGCTAATAAGCGTAGGACCAAGAGTCCTAGATATTGTTGCGGTCAGAGAGTATGGCTCTCCACTCAGAACCTTCCCCTTAAGACAGCTTCCTGCAAGTTGGCCCCGCGGTTCATTGGTCCGTTCCGTATTTCCCAGGTCATTAATCCTGTCGCAGTGAGACTTCTTCTCCCGCTATCTTCGTCGCGTTCACCCGGTCTTCCATGTCTCCTGTGTTAAGCCCGTTCTTCGCGCCCCCGCTCGTCCCTCCCCCCCCCATCCTTGTCGAGGGCGCACCCATCTACAGGGTTCGTAAGATTTTGGACATGCGCCCTCGGGGCCGTGGTCATCAGTACCTAGTGGATTGGGAGGGGTACGGTCCTGAGGAGAGGAGTTGGGTTCCCTCTCGGGACGTGCTGGACCGTTCGCTGATCGATGATTTCCTCCGTTGCCGCCAGGTTTCCTCCTCGAGTGCGCCAGGAGGCGCTCGGTGAGTGGGGGGGGGGTACTGTCATGTCTTGTTATGTCTGTTCCTGTCCTTTCTCTTCATTCTCTCTCTCTGCTGGTCTTTTTAGGTTACCTTCTCTGTCTCTCATCCCTCAGCTGTTCTACATTTCCCCTAACTAGCTCATTCTCTCTTTCCCCACCTGTTCTCTCTTCTTCCCCTCTGATTAGGTCTCTATTTCTTTCTCTGTTCCTGCTACTTTCAGTGTCTGATTCTTGTTTGTGTTTTTTGATGCCAGAAGCAAGCTGTCGTCTCGTTTGCTTCCACCTTGTGGTCACGAAGGTCAACAGGCACAGTATCTGCATCTGTATCGGCTGGGAATGACAATGAAAAAGCAAAGATGCACATTTTTATATTAACAGAACATTGCTTCTATGGTATTATATTATGGGCTCTTTATTCTACCTGTTACTACATTTGAAACTTAGAAAAACACTTCTTATCATATTACTCTGCAGGCTACTGACCTATTTAAAGCTTCCTCTGGCCTCTGGACACCATCTGCCTGTAGTTATTGAACTCAACCTTGGTTTGTTGTGAATGAGTGGGGGGAAACAGCTGTGGGCAAGGTTCTGACAGATGGGTGTGTCTCTTGGTGGTGGCAAGGACACACCCAACAAACACCCATATCAAACCACACCTCCAAACTAACTCGCATATGGCTTCTGTCATGGCCGGCAGCATTTTTTGAGGAGCAAGCCAAAAAACAAGGACCAACTCAGCAGGTACTTTAAGACTCAACGATGTCTGCAGAAAGAATGGGGTGTTACCTATGACATGACACATTGACTGAAAAAAGATTATTTTGGTTATTGAACTATAGTAAATTAAGTAGATTTACACCTGGTAACGGAATTGCGGTAAAGCAATATAATCATGGGTCCCGGATCTGTATTACACATGAATGCATAATTGCATTCTCTTCATGGTGATGTATACTAAAAACTTACACAAATGTATAAATATGCAATATCCTCCTTTGCATATATGGGTATTATTCTACACACTGGCTATTATTTTAATGAGCTCCACACCCAAACAAGACCAAATTTGGTTGGTCCGGGCCGTACCAAATCTGAAACAATCATAGACGCCTATGTTTCTCAAGTTTGGACATCAAAGTAAAGCACAGTAGAGCTCAATAAAATAGTAGAGTTCAGTACAGTACAATACAATACAGAACAGAACAGTAGAGTTCCGTACCGTACAGTAATATAGAGTATAGTTCGGTACAGTACAGAATAGTATAGTTCAGTGCAGTACAGTACATTAAATAATTTTAATCACTTAATACATTTTATCAGTAAAAACACTATAACTAATTGGTAAGGTCTACCTTTACGTGTTACTTCTGTGAACGTTCATTATCCTCCATCCTCATGAGGGAGAGAAATTTGAAAATATCTCAAAGATATGTGAGTTTTTGGTTATGGAATTTCAAGGCACAGGGCAATGTTTCTTAAACTTAAAGAATGCAGAAAAAAATCTCAAACGAAATATAAGTGTTGATTTTACTGTAGTTGGCAGGGGGTTTTAACATTATTATGTTTGGATGAAATTCTAATACTTTTGAATACTTTTTCTGGTATATGTTTTCAAGGACCCATTTTCCATCTGTTTGACCAGAAATTAAAGCTTTAGCTTATTCCACATTTTTAGGATGAAAAATTGTTGAAGAATGTGGAGACTGGTGACTGGAAAAATTAAGACGGATGGGAGACCCATGGTATAGGCATTGAACGCACAGAGATCTCAGTGTTTTTCAAAAATCTTCAAAAAAGTAATTATTTTAACCTAAAGCATTAATAAAGACATTTATAGTACAATATTATGGGGAATGGGAATGAGAGGGCTTGGAACACAGTGTTTGGAAGGGATCACAGCAGTGATTGAATGAGGGTATGAGGCAAGAGTTGGGGTGTTCAGAAGACAAAAAACAATAACACAACACACTACACAGTTAGACCAAAGAGCTAAGAATGAGTTAGTCCAAGCAAGGAGTAAAATCATTGATGTGAAATAATGTAATTGTTTTTGTGTATGTGATTAACTATGCATAGAGTAATGAAAGAAGATTGATAGAGCTACTCACAGTGCTTGAAGAGGAAACATTCAATGTGCCAGTGGATGAGTGGGCACGTGAGACGTGGCTTCAGTTCATGTCAGTACAGAGTTGACAATGGTAGTAGAGTAGATTGACTGGTCATCACCTCTTAATCAGTGAACAGGAGGGGACTTAGCTGGAAATACAAATAGCAGATGCATTCCATTACAGCTGTGCCATCGTAGGTTTGAACAAGTTTCTTCGTGAAGTTAAACACAGAGTTCACATCTCGCCCACTTGACACATCAAAGTAGCCCAATAATCATTCCTGAATAACGCCCTGATCATGCACATACCTGATGATAACTGACAACTGCAAGAGACTGGTGGCACCATAGGTCCCAGAGCAGGGGGGCAATCTTTACCCCCTGGGGCCCAGAGTTTTTCCTTATCTTTTAACCTAACCAGAAAAACTCTGGACCCTATGAGGTATGACAGTGATTAGTCAGTTGTAAAAAGGTTTTATCAGGTGACATGGTTTTAAAAAACTGGAAAAAACTCCTGGCCCCTGGGGGGGCGAAAACCCTGTCAAACTGCAGAAACCTTATACTTGTTCATATTCGTTATATTTAGACTAGATTAGGAAGGGGATTCCCTCTACCCAGATGCAGAGACAACAACTTATAGAAAATAGAACTCACAGGGCTGAGCTTGCTTTATGAACGTTTGCATCATGCAGTTCTATCCAACTGTAGGTTTTATAAAAAATGAAATCACATCTGTCATCATTATTATGTTGATTGATTAATTCCAGTTAATCATTTTGGATTGAAAACGTATTGGCAGCCTTGCTAGCCCAAATTTGAAATTAAACCAAATTTGATCACATTCACATTTTCACCTGACACACAGATAGACTATAAATACATAACGTTACCAATTAGTTTACCCTGACCAAATGGACAGTGCACATAGGCTGTATGCATCTGCTCTGATTAGTAGCCTACAGTTGATCAGACTGAAAAAGTGTCTAGTTTTCATCCCATACAGTATGTCAGATCTCTAATGTTTAGGTGTAGGCTAGGCTGCTGCAACATTTCTATCAAGAGTTTTTGCTTGTGTCTGTCCGGAGTGATTATGTGTTTTCATTTTCGCTAAATAAATACCAGAGGAAAGTGGAAAGTCTACTTGAGCACATGTGGAAAAATGTGCTGCGTCAACCTCTCTATCATCTTTTTTAATGGATGATGCGATGGAAGGTATCAAATGAGTCAAGTTGTATATGTTCAGCAAGTAAAGCATTGTTATCTGCTCATTGTAGTTTCCCTTGTCGGCAGAACTTTCCTTCTCGTATTGTCCTCCAAAAGCAACTTCTTGCAGGCCCAAAAACGCAATGGTTTTGATAACTGCTTGAGAACATCTCTGTTTCTTCTAACTTTCTCCTTGTGTCGCAGGCTTCCGTCAGGATCGATGCATTTTTTTCCCAGAAGCTTGAATCTGATGTGGGCATTTATATGCTGCCTGCTGATCGATCAATGTTCTTCAGGTCACTGTACCTACCTTTCGACCAAAGCTCAGACTTTCCAAAAAGCAGGCAAGGCCAGCAATACAGGCAGCTTGATAAAAGGCTCCTTGTTAGCCAGCTATACTTTTGATACTAGTTGGTATTGAGCGCCCTCACATTTTCATCCTTCTTCCTTAAACTGATCTAAGCAGAGGTGAACCCCCACTGTTATTCGCAGTGTACCCCAGAGAATGAAGGGGGTTCTTCAACAAAAAGTCCACAACATTTTCGGCAGCATTGGCCATTCTACCATTCTGGCAGAGAAAACTATACACTTTTGCTGGTAACGTTAGCTAGCTAGCTACTGAATTTAGCGAGGCACATTTAAATAAATTGCACTAACTGGACACAAAATAAAGTTCTAAAACCAAGAAAACAATTTATACTATACTTCCTCCATCTCCTGTGAATTGAAAAAACTAATTTGAATTGAGTAATATCCTAAAAATGCTCATCTGTCACTTTTCACTCTTAATCTCTATCCAACAATGTCAACAAGCTTCTCAACACATAGAACCCCTATAATGCTCTGTGGCACAATCCCAATACAACTCACTAGGTTCATTCTCTGATCCTACTTCTATGATTAGATAGACAACATGTCAGTTCATACTGCAAAAGTTTTGATTGCTTGGAGGATGTCCTCTGGAAGTGGTCATAATTACCATGTATGTCTATGGAAGGGGGTGAGGCCTACGAGCCTCCTGGGTATTGTATTGAAGTCAATGTAGCCAGAGGAGGACGGAAGCTAGCTGTCCTCTGGCTACACAACGGTGCTACCCCTGACAGTGCTGTTGAAGTTACTGTAGACCTTCATTGCAAAACTTATTTGGTGACATATCAATATATCTAATACAGTTTTATCTAAAAAGGATAACTTTTTAAATATTTCACTATTTTTATTTTTATGAAATTTCACTGAGGAGGAAGGTCCTCCCTGTCCTCCTCTGAGGAGCCTCCACTGGTATATATGCCTTAAAATATAGACTATTGGCTTTCATTTGACATGCTCCTATGACCTTCACATGTTGGTGTCATGGGTCCTTTTACATGGAAATGGATTTTCAGTCAGTGCTATAGCTCTCTCTTTCTCCTCTCTGTCACGTTCGTCATAAGGAGTAGACCAAGATGCAGCGTGATATGATTCCATCCTTTATTTTGGAAATTAAAACTTCAAAGAACAAAACTCTCCCTCTCCCAGAGCTACTGAACTGATGGTATTAGAGTTTCAGAACAGGACAAATACAGAATGGGTGCATGGACAGACACCAACACAATACTAAGAAATCACAGTGCATGTGCCCAGCCATTTTACTTATTTATTTTTTAGTTAACCCGGGAAGTTGACTGAGAACACGTTTACATTTACAGCAATGACCCCAGGAATAGTTACAAGGTGATGAATGAGCCAATTGGAAGCTGGGGATGATTAGGTGGCCATGATGGTATGAGGGTCAGATTAGGAATTTAGCGAGAACACTGGGGTTAACACCCCTACTCTTACGATAAGTGCCATGGGATCTTCAGTGACCACAGAGAGTTTAGCGTCCTATCCGAAAGATGGCACCCTACACAGGGCAATGTCCCCAATCAGTGCCCTGGGACATTGGGATATTTTTTTGATCATAAGAAAAAGTGACTCCTACTGCCCCTCCAACACCATTCCAGCAACATCTGGTCTCTCATCCAGGGACCGACCAGGATCAACTCTGCTTAGCTTTAGAGGCAAGCCAGCAATGGGATGCAGAGTGACATGCTGCAGGCATATGATGTGTGCCTGTGTTAACAGGCCTGGTATCTAGTGGCTCTGTAGAACAGTTGATTCTCTCTGCTTCTGAACACTGCTGGAGGAGAGTAGTGGCCAACCCTGATCCTTGCCTGACCTCTGAGCATGGAGTATGGTCCATTCACACTACACACTCTCTGCTCCTGCTGTGCGTTGTGGTGTGTGTCTGTGTGCCTTTCAACATTTTTATGTGTGTGTGCAGGAAGAGTTGCTGAACAGAGGCAGATATTGACACAGCATTAACATGAGTGAAAATATTTGGACTGTGTGGAAACCTTGGGAGGAACTCCTGGACATGGCATAGTAAAACAAACCTCTGACATCAATACTCAATCACACTATCGCTGACCCTCCCAGACATTTTTCTAAGGGTTAGGTGTTTGTCTAAGAAGAAGCATAGTGGAGCTTCTTTGTGACAGGCTAGGTGGGTAACAGTGAAATGTTTGGCCATGAATGGAAAACAGTCAAATATGTCAAGATCAGATGTTTTAAATATTTCCAGACTTCAGATAACCTATATCGAAATATGTCCAAACCCACCTCCTTGCCAACTTCTGCCTGAGTCCTGAGTCTAGGTAAATAAAGGAATGTTGGAAAACAACACTGCCTACAGTATAATCACATAGACTCCTCACTCCCCCGTGGAGGAGATCATTCATGAGAGATCGATTGCAGACAGCTGGTAGAGGAAGAGGGAGGAAGAAAAGGGGTGTACACTATGAATGCCAACGTTAGACATCTGAATGGCAGATACAGTGCCTTGCGAAAGTATTCGGCCCCTTTGCGACCTTCTGCCACATTTCAGGCTTCAAACATAAAGATACAAAACTGTATTTTTTTGTGAAGAATCAACAACAAGTGGGACACAATCATGAAGTGGAATGACATTTATTGGATATTTCAAACTTTTTTTTAAATCAAAAACTGAAAAATTTGGCATGCAAAATTATTCAGCCCTTTACTTTCAGTGCAGCAAACTCTCTCCAGAAGTTCAGTGAGGATCTCTGAATGATCCAATGTTGACCTAAATGACTAATGATGATAAATACAATCCACCTGTGTGTAATCAAGTCTCCGTATAAATGCACCTGCACTGTGATAGTCTCAGAGGTCCGTTAAAAGCGCAGAGAGCATCATGAAGAACAAGGCACACACCATGCAGGTCCGAGATACTGTTGTGAAGAAGTTTAAAGCCGGATTTGGATACAAAAAGATTTCCCAAGCTTTAAACATCACAAGGAGCACTGTGCAAGCGATAATATTGAAATGGAAGGAGTATCAGACCACTGCAAATCTACCAAGACCTGGCCGTCCCTCTAAACTTTCAGCTCATACAAGGAGAAGACTGATCAGAGATGCAGCCAAGAGGCCCATGATCACTCTGGATGAACTGCAGAGATCTACAGCTGAGGTGGGAGACTCTGTCCATAGGACAACAATCAGTCGTATATTGCAAAAATCTGGCCTTTATGGAAGAGTGGCAAGAAGAAAGCCATTTCTTAAAGATATCCATAAAAATTGTTGTTTAAAGTTTGCCACAGGCCACCTGGGAGACACACCAAACATGTGGAAGAAGGTGCTCTGGTCAGATGAAACCAAAATTGAACTTTTTGGCAACAATGCAAAACGTTATGTTTGGCGTAAAAGCAACACAGCTCATCACCCTGAACACACCATACCCACTGTCAAACATGGTGGTGGCAGCATCATGGTTTGGGCCTGCTTTTCTTCAGCAGGGACAGGGAAGATGGTTAAAATTGATGGGAAGATGGATGGAGCCAAATACAGGACCATTCTGGAAGAAAACCTGATGGAGTCTGCAAAAGACCTGAGACTGGGACGGAGATTTGTCTTCCAACAAGATAATGATCCAAAACATAAAGCAAAATCTACAATGGAATGGTTCAAAAATAAACATATCCAGGTGTTAGAATGGCCAAGTCAAAGTCCAGACCTGAATCCAATCGAGAATATGTGGAAAGAACTGAAAACTGCTGTTCACAAATGCTCTCCATCCAACCTCACTGAGCTCGAGCTGTTTTGCAAGGAGGAATGGGAAAAAATATCAGTCTCTCGATGTGCATAACTGATAGAGACATACCCCAAGCAACTTACAGCTGTAATCGCAGCAAAAGGTGGCGCTACAAAGTATTAACTTAAGGGGGCTGAATAATTTTGCACGCCCAATTTTTCAGTTTTTGATTTGTTAAAAAGGTTTGAAATATCCAATAAATGTCGTTCCACTTCATGATTGTGTTCCACTTGTTGATTCTTCACCAAAAAAATACAGTTTTATATCTTTATGTTTGAAGCCTGAAATGTGGCAAAAGGTCACAAAGTTCAAGGGGGCCAAATACTTTCGCAAGGCACTGTATCTGAATGATCACTACTGAGGAGTCTGATAAGAGGATTCACAGCAAAGTGATTTCAAATGTGGCCAATAATCTGGCCATTCCACTCACCTCCACAACAGATGATGACTTAGAACATTATACACTTTAATTTGAGCAATTTAGCAGACACTCTTATCCGGAGCAATTTATAGGAGCAAGTAGGGTTAAGTGTCTTGCTCAAGGGCACATCAACAGATTTTTCACTTAGTTGGCTCTAGGATTTGTGTGTGTATGTAATGAGAGCTTTATTGTGTTCTGCCAGTTAACAGGTGCAGCGTGGGAGGTATTGTCATCAGACCTTTGGGAGGACAGCTGCCTCTATGGACCATGATCCTCTCTGTCTGTCCCTGAAGTAAACATCCAAAGAAGCTGACACATGCTGATGGATACTCTGTCAACCGCTTAAGCTCCTCCATTTCTCTCTCGCTCTTGTTCTCAAACGACCTCTTTCTTGGTTAATTTATGAAGCAAGTGATTGGGCTCTTTTGAGATGCGGTCCTATTTCCTGCCTTTTACACTTATCCTACACATAATGTGTAATGAAATCAACATACCTATGTGTGAAGGGCTATAATTAGAGGAGTATGACATCAATGGTCATGAGTAGGGCTGTGGTGGTCAATACATTTTGCCAGCCAGTGATTGTCAAACAAATAACTGTCAGTTTCACGGTAATTGACCGTTAATGATCATAAACACATTTAGCATTTCCTGGCTTCCATACATAGCCCACAAGCCATTTTAAAAAGTATAATAAATCCATGCAATATAGCCTACACCTTCACAATTAATCCATTATTAATTTTAGACAAGTCTAAAGAAGCATGATATGAAGAAAATAGTTTATTTCAGTAGAAAATAAGAGCATTACTCTTGAGTTGTCCTTGCTGTATGTTAAGTCCTGATGTGGAAATGCCAAATGCCTGTGGGCTACACTAGTTCATTTAGCAGATAAGATGTTTATAATTCCGTTATTTTATATTGTTTAATAGTACGAAGAATACAATTGAACAAAGCAGAAAAAAATATAAATAATTTTCTCCAAACGATTTGAGTGCGCACATGCGGCAAATCTGTGTTGAGCGGTTAAGAAAGAAATAGGTACTCCTATATGCTTATTTGAGAGTTAGTAATGTAACCTCAGTTGTTCTACAAATGTTGGGCTATATATCTTTTGATTTCCAATGCATTGTAAGGCTGCATGATGACAGTCTAATGATGATTTGTAAATAGTCGCTTGAAAAGCATGGGCTCTACTTAGTTTTTGGCGCAGGCTGTACACACTCCAATAGTCTCTCATTCACAATTTTACAAGCACTTGATAATGCCTCGAATTCCACGGCGGCATCCCCTTTGTGGCCGTAATGCACACTAAAACGAATCCATGCCTTTTGTGCCCTTCTTCATGAATGTGCTGCGCATTCCGAAGGGTCAGACACATCCGGGACGCAACTGAGCGCGCCCTAAATCCAATTCTGAGCTTCATATTGAACATATTGGAAGAACTGTCCACATTTACTTTTCGTCAGCCAACAACATGAGTAGGCTTAACGAACAGCAAAAGTACTAGCCTTTTAGTACAAAAGTCGATCTATTCTATTCTGTGCGAGAAATAAGTATTCCAAACATAGTTTCGGACAGTTGTGGGATGCGATAGAATGCCAAAATAATACAACCACTAGCATAAAAAAAAGCTTGTGGCTCCCGAGTGGCACCGCGGTCTAAGGCACTGCATCTCAGCACAAGAGGTGGCACTACAGACCTTGGTTCGAATCCAGACTGAATCACATCCGGCTGTGATTGGGAGTCCTGGAGGCGGCGCACACTTGGCCCAGCGTCAACTGGGTTTGGCCGTCATTGTAACTAACTTAAAATGTTTATAAACTATTAGGCTATTTCTTCCCAGTCTAAGCGCAGTGTAACGTTGACTTTGGGAGTCGGGAAGCAAGTGCAGGCGGTGAGTTTAATAATAAACGGACCAAAACCAGATACGCGGTTAGCATACAGAAATGAAACACATAGTCAATACTGCCTGGGGAATGGAACTAAGGGAGTGACAGATATAGGGGAGGTAATCAGTGAAATGATGGAGTCCAGGTGTGCCCAATGATGAAGCGCGGGTGCGCGTAATGGTGAATGCCAGAACCGGTGGTTAGTAAACCGGCGACGTCGAACGCCAGAGTGGAGGAGTGGTATTATACGTGACACGCAGCAATGCGGACATGGTAGTAGGGTATAAGCTCGAATGTGAACGGAAAACACCATTATCTAAATTGACAGCAAATGCAATCATGAATGTAATGCTTTTATTATAAAGGTGCATTTTTATGGTGAAAATGACCTTACCCAAACCTGAAACTCACACGCTGTTTATATATGCCAGTTATAAGAAGTTATTTGGGCACTTTAGTTGTGATACTAACCTTATTAAAACATATAGGCCTATGGACTGGGCTACATGAGGTGTGATACTAACCTTATTAAAACATATAGTCCTATGGACTGGGCTCCATGAGGTGTGCGACTATGATTCAAAAAAAAAAAATTTTTTAAAGGCTTTGGTTCTTATGCTGGGCATCATTCACAGGTGATAATATCAATCGATCAATTAAATGTATTTATAAAGCCCTTCTTACTTCAGATGATGTCACAAAGTGCTGTACAGAAACCCAGCCTAAAACCCCAAACAGCATAGGTAATTCACAAGTAATATTGTCACACATCAGACGATTCTTGATTTAATCATGTCTTTACATATACTAAATAATATATGTGTGACGTTTGTTTTGATTTAGAATGGACCATTATCATGCACCTGTATCGAAACAGGGGCAGCGGGAAAAATACATGTCATAGAGGCACTTAAATAGCGAATGAAGGATGCCTTTCCCGTGGTTTATTTTCATGCCAGCCAGGTAGACTATGCTCCAGTTTTAAATATAAGCAATGTGCTTAATATTAGGGAAGTTGAGAAAAATATATAGTAGGCCTAGCCAATAGAAAGCTGATGGGATCCTCCTCATTTTAATAGAGACCACCACTCTGCTTTCTCCCGCAATTACATAGCCTATAGAAATCTTGCGCAACATGAGCTCATGGGCTGTCACGAAGTGTATGATTAGATTTTCTAATACATTTGCATTGATGTCAGAGTGATTAGTGGGACAACAGAGTGCTGACTACCAGGCAGTTAGCACGTTTGGTAGGCTACTAATGACCAGCAGCAGCATTAGAGCCTAGTTACCATGACTAAACGGTCACGTGGAATTTGACTGCCATCATGACTCATGACTGTGTGGCGGTAATACGGTCACTTAACAGCACTAATCATGACTCATGACTGCCTGTGTGGGGGTAATACGGTCACGCAACAGCACTCATCATGACTCATGACTGTGTGGGGGTAATACGGTCACGCAACAGCACTAATCATGACTCATGACTGCCTGTGTGGGGGTAATACGGTCACGCAACAGCACTAATCATGACTCATGACCGCCTGTGTGGCGGTAATACGGTCACGCAACAGCACTAATCATGACTCATGACTGCCTGTGTGGGGGTAATACGGTCACGCAACAGCACTAATCATGACTCATGACTGCCTGTGTGGAGGTAATACGGTCACATGACTCATGACAACAGCACTAATCATGACTCATGACCGCCTGTGTGGCGGTAATACGGTCACGCAACAGCACTAATCATGACTCATGACTGCCTGTGTGGAGGTAATACGGTCACGCAACAGAACTAATCATGACTCATGACTGCCTGTGTGGCGGTAATACGGTCACGCAACAGCACTAATCATGACTCATGACTGCCTGTGTGGCGGTAATACGGTCACGCAACAGAACTAATCATGACTCATGACTGCCTGTGTGGCGGTAATACGGTCACGCAACAGCACTAATCATGACTCAAGACTGCCTGTGTGGCGGTAATACGGTCACGCAACAGAACTAATCATGACTCAAGACTGCCTGTGTGGCGGTAATACGGTCACGCAACAGAACTAATCATGACTCATGACTGCCTGTGTGGCGGTAATACGGTCACGCAACAGCACTAATCATGACTCATGACCGCCTGTGTGGCGGTAATACAGTCACGCCACAGAACTAATCATGACTCATGACTGCCTGTGTGGCGGTAATACGGTCACGCAACAGCACTAATCATGACTCATGACTGTCTGTGTGGGGGTAATACAGTCACGCAACAGCACTAATCATGACTCATGACTGCCTGTGTGGCGGTAATACGGTCACGCAACAGCACTAATCATGACTCATGACTGCCTGTGTGGCGGTAATACGGTCACGCAACAGCACTAATCATGACTCATGACCGCCTGTGTGGCGGTGACTCATGACTGTGTGGCAGTACGGTCACGCAACAGCACTAATCATGACTCATGACTGCCTGTGTGGGGGTAATACAGTCACGCAACAGCACTAATCATGACTCATGACTGCCTGTGTGGCGGTAATACGGTCACGCAACAGCACTAATCATGACTCATGACTGCCTGTGTGGGGGTAATACGGTCACGCAACAGAACTAATCATGACTCATGACTGCCTGTGTGGGGGTAATACGGTCACGCAACAGAACTAATCATGACTCATGACTGCCTGTGTGGCGGTAATACGGTCACGCAACAGCACTAATCATGACTCATGACCGCCTGTGTGGGGGTAATACGGTCACGCAACAGCACTAATCATGACTCATGACTGTGTGGCAGTAATACGGTCACGCAACAGCACTAATCATGACTCATGACTGCCTGTGTGGCGGTAATACGGTCACGCAACAGCACTAATCATGAGGTCACAAACAATTTTCCAACATCAGAGAAACATCATATTACAACTTTATACTCTGCTAAGCCTGAGCAGTATCAGATGTCATCTAAATGGCAACAGCTAGAGAATAATAGCTAGAGAATAATAATAATGTTGTCATTATTATTAATGATAATAATAATGACGCACACACACACATACACACACAGCAGCTAGAGCCTGGAACAATATACAAAAAACAATTAAACTGGAAAGTTTTTCTGACTCAGCTTTTAAGGACTCAGTCATGGACATTTTCACTGACATTCGATACTGTTATTTTGTTGGAGTTATTTTGTAGCTGTTATGTGAAACAATAACGTAGGCTTCTGACTGTGGTGTCTGTTTTCTGTCTGTCTGCACTGCTATTGTTGTTGCTTCCTCGTTGATTTGTCTGTTCAGTAGTGCTATGTCTCTGTTATTGTGGTCTGCCATGTTTTGCATTGTTGCAGTGGGTCTCCAATTATGTAGCGTTATATGATATACCTTCTTGTCATAATGTGCTCTGTTTCTTCCTACTTTGTCCCTTGTGCTGTTGTCTGCCCTTGTTAATGCTTGTGCCATGTTGTGTTGTTGCTGTAGGTCTCCCTTCATGTAGTGTGGTGGTGTCCCTCTTGTCTTGTTGTGCTTTGTTCCCAATGTGTGTCAGCTGAACAGCTTTTACCCCCAAGCCATAATACTGCTAAATAGTTAGTCCAGATAGTTAAATAGTCAACCAAATACCTATCTGCACAGCCCCTTTTTTGACTCATCACATACGCTGCTGCTATTGGTTATTATCTGTCCCGTTGACTATTCACTTTATCCCTACCTACATCTACATATCTACCTCAATTAGCCAAGTTATTGTTACTGATTGTGTATTTATTATTACTTGTATTATTGCATGCTATTACTTTTCTATTGTTTCTCTTTTTTGTCTCTCTGCATTTTTGGGAAAGGCCCGTATGCATTTCACTGTTAACCTACACCTGTTGTTTATAAAGTATGTGACAAATACAATTTGATTCGATTTTTGATTTGATGTATCTGTGCTGTTGCCAAGTCTGTTCTGTCTACTGTATGTTGTTCGTCTGGTCTTCTTTTAATCCCCACCCCCTGCCCCACAGGAGGCATTTTGCCTCTTGCCAGGCCGTCATTGTAAATAAGAATTTGTTCTTAACACACAAACACACACACACATAACTTTCATCACATGCACAAACTGCAGTGAGCACAATAACCGGAACGTTTAAAATAGATGGGCATTCTATTCCGTCCATGTGACTGAAGATAATCAGAATCAGAGAAATGAATGTCTCTTTGAAGAAAATGGAAAGAGAGAAAAAGACCTGAAGGAAAGTGGACTCCAAAGAGCTATAGCTTTGTTCAATGTTACAGTTTTATAAACATACTAAGGAGTGTTGACAATATCTGTTACACACACACACACACACACACACACACACACACTGGAGAAAGAACAGACTAACAGCAGGATATTCTGGAGAAGAATATACACTAATAACAGGGGCTCAGACAGATGAGAGAGAAGAGGGGGAGAAGGGAGAGAGAAAAGTAGGGAATGAGAGAGGAAGGGAAATACAAGAGATTCAATGGAGACAGCAGGAGAGAAGGAAAGTGGCAAGTGAGAGTACAATTTTTTATATCAAGAAAATGAAGAGTGAGAAATAGGGGACATAGAGGACAAAAGAAAGGGAGAGAAAATAAAAGGGAGAAACTTAAAAGGCTGGATAAACTTAGTCTCTGGTCCATGTTAATGCTGCAGGAAAAGGGAGGTAGAGGATTGAGTAAGGAGTGGAGGAGGACAGGGAGAGAGGGAAGAGAGGAAGAGAGAGGTGGACGGCAGCGCTGTGTGTCGCTCTGCGGAGTGGAGAAGGGCAGTATTCCTTGGAGTGTGTGGGGGAGAGGCTGACCCTTAGAGACACACAGCAGACTGCACTTCAGCTGTCAGAGAGAGAGAGAGGGGGGGGTAGCTAATGCTAGAGAGATATTTCTTCTCATTAGCCGGGGTCAAAAGTCAGCCATGAGCAGTAGAAGGAATGATTGACACACACACACACATTCTGGTATGTATCCTCTGTTCTGAGCAGTGGAAACAGTTCACACTAGCAAGAACAGTTGTTTGGATAACCCCTGCCTGTTCAGCGAGGAGAGCGAGAGAGAACGAAAGAGAGAACACGAGAAAGAGAGAGAGAACATAGAACAGAGCAGAGACCACACGTCCGGCACGAGTCTCCCTTTCCTCTCTGCCTCTACTGCGTCTCCTGGGCAAGCAGCCAGAAAGACACTGCCTCCGTTGGATCCTGAAAGAAATCCAGCTGAGGATATCGCAGCGCTGCCTTAGACAGAAGGACAAAATTTACGGCAAGACTTTGGAAGGATTAGCAGCAGTATACGTTTTCCTTCATTTGCTCAGACAGAAAGAAGATACAACATTCCTATCACAAGAAGGACAAGAGGTACTGTACAGACAAACAGAGTCGGACAGACAGATGGAGAACAGCAGTGGTCATGCAGCCGTGACTGTAACAGCTGGAGTGCTCTCTCCCTCGCCAGAAACAGTTGCTTTTAAGAGCTGCATTCCTCACACCCTCTCATTCAGAAACTAGTAGTCGTATAGGATCTTCCCTCATAAAAAGTGACACAAGACTGCAGTAGTCCCTACAGAACAGTACAGGCTTTAGGAGTGCAGTTGAAGGACACAGTGGATTGTGAGTTACCTGTGGTCAGAGACTGGATTACTGCCTTTTCATACAGAGGATAGTTGGAGGATGATACTGCATATCTGATTCAATATAACAGACCCTGGTCATAGAACCTGGACTCCCCCGGTTGGATATTTCCTACTCTTCCCTTGGACTTAAGAGTTGATTCACTCTGGATTGGCTTACTCCCTGCTTAGTGACCGTGTGTGTGTGTGACTGATTGTGTGTGTGACTGATTGTGTGTATGTGTATCAGGATGGAGTGTGTGAGGAGTGTGTTTCTGATGATGTGTTTTTTCCTGTGGAGCTCAGCACACTCAGCCCAGAGTGTCTACCCCAGGATACGACTCTCCCATAAAGGTAGGCATCAGGCACTGGAGTGAGTGTAGACATTGGCTAAGCATCAGCATTAATGACATATCCATGCAATGTACACTAAAGCCCTAACTAGTCAAAGCATGCTTTATGGAAACAAACATTCTTGTTCCAGCTACGTTATAGTACATTGAGAATCAGACAGGTGTGTCAGTGAAAATATGACATGTAGACACCTCTACACAACCCCTGAACTTTCCGACAGAGTCATTTTCCAATTGCTCCATGACATCCATTTGCCGTGGGGACGAGCTGATCAATAGTGCATATTGATTGGAACAAATTATAGAGAGTTGGAAAACATTGTGCAACCTGCAGAAATAAGGTCATGCTCTCCTCAATTGCTCGTGTGTGCCCCTATACAGTAACAGTCAAAGGTTTTGACACACCTACTCATTCAAGGGCTTTTCTTTATTTTTACTATTTACTACATTATAGAATAATAGTGAAGACATCAAAACTATGAAAAAACACATGGAATCATGTAGTAACCAAAAAACTGTTAAACAAATCAAAATATATTTTATATTTGAGATTCTTCAAAGTAGCCACCCTTTGCCTTGATGACAGCTTTGCACACTCTTGGCTTTCTCTCAACCAGTTTCACCTGGAATGCTTTTCTGACAGTCTTGAAGGAGTTCCCACATATGCTGAGCACTTGTTGGCTTCTTTTATTTCACTCTGCAGTCCAACTCATCTCAAACCTTCTCAATTGGGTTGAGGTTGGGTGATTGTGGAGGCCAGATCATCTGATGCTGCACTCCATCACTCTCCTTCTTGGTCAAATAGCCCTTACACAACTGGAGGTGTGTTGGGTCATTGCCCTGTTGAAAAACAAATGATCGTCCCACAATGTGCAAACATGTTGGGATGGCATATCGCTGCAGAATGCTATGGTAGCCATGATGGTTAAGTGTGCCTTGAATTCAAAATAAATCACTGACAGTGTCACCAGCAAAGCACCCTTACACCATCACACCTCCTCCTCCATGCTTCACAGTGGGAACCACACATGCAGAGATCATCCTTTCACCTACTACGCATCTCACAAAGATACAGCGGTTAGAACCAAAAAGCTCAAATCTGGACTCATCAGACCAAAGGAGAAATTTCCACCAGTCTAATGTCCATTGCTCGTGTTTCTTGGCCCAAGCAAGTCTTTTCTTATTATTGGTGTCCTTTAGTAGTGGTTTCTTTGACGCCATTCGACCATGAAGGCCTGGTTCACGCAGTCTCCTCTGAACAGTTAATGTTGAGATGTGTCTGTTGTGAAGTATTTTTTGGGCCTGCAATTTCTGAGGCTGGTAACTCTAATAAACTTATCCTCTGCAGCAGAGGTAACTCTGTGTCTTCCTTTCCTGTGGCGGTCCTCATGAGAGCCAGTTTTATCATAGCGGTTGATGGTTTTCGCGACTGCACTTGAAGTAACTTTAAAAAATCTTGAAATGTTCCTCATTGACTGACCTTCATGTCTTAAAGTAATGATGGACTTTCGTTTCTCTTTGCTTATTTGAGCTGTTCTTGCCATAATATAGACGGTCTATGGTCTTTTAACAAATAGGGCTATCTTCTGTATACCACCCCTACCTTGTCACAACAGAACTGATTGGCTCAATCATTAGGAAGGAAAGAAATTCCACAAATGAACCTTTAACAAGGCACACCTGTTATTTTAAATGCATTCCAGGTGACTACCTCATGAAGCTGGTTGAGAGAATGCCAAGAGTGTGCAATGCTGTCATCAAGGCAAAGGGTGTCTACTTTAAATAATCCCAAATATGAAATGTATTTTTATTTGTTTAACACTTTTTTAGTTACTACATGATTCCATATGTGTTATTTCATAGTTTTGATGTCTTCACTATTATTCTACAATGTAGGATATAGTCCAAATAAAGAAAAACCCTTGAATGAGTAGGTGTGTCCAAACTTTTGACTGGTGTAGAGTATCGTTATCTACTGTTATCTAAGACGTACACAGTCTCTGCTGTGAGAAACTGTCAATGAGTATAAAGATGACTCAATGTCAGAGTTTTTAACCTCAGATATGGCATAGTGAAGTTTGTTTAGTGAAGTGTGTGTTTTCTCCCTGACTGTCTTGGGTGCATGATAGAGTGTTTTTTTGTGTGTTCTTCTTGCTGTTGAATAGAGGATTGTTTATTTCCTCAGACCACAGTGGTTGGCATTCCACAATGTGGCTTTCTCTACTGTTATACCGGTGGGTTGAGAGATGGGAATACCCCTGAGGGTATAGTGGTGTGTATGCACTGGTGCGTGTGTTTGCATGTGTGTCCATTGTGTGTGTGTGTGTTTTCTCATCTGTTTATTTAAATAGTATATTTTAGGGATTATGAGGCTCTGACTTTGTAGTAAACACATCTCTTCTCTCTCCACAGTTACTTTAAATTCTATAGCAACAGTAACACAGATAATTCGACATAAAAAAAAGGTGCCGGCCATGGTTGAGAGTACGTGTGGAATCTTTATGGTCAATAAATTGTATATGTGTAAGGGGCAGAGGCATGGAACAGGAATGAACAGCGTGGTATATCCACATGGCACCCTGCTATGAGTACTCACTGTGCCTGGCTATGGCTTGTCTTTAACAGCAATATTTTCCCTTATCACCATGCTGGTTTAGATCAATTCTCACATTGAATTACCTTATTATATAGATGGAGGCAGGAGAAGGAAAGGGAATGGAGAGAGGAGGAAATGAGAGGTAGAAAGTTCATGAATAATTTAAGAAGAGAGAGATGAGGCCGGGAGGCAGGGAAGGAAAGAGAGAAGAGCGAGTGAAGAAATTGAGAGAAAAAGAGAGAAAGGAGAACAACAGGGAGGGAGAGAGCAGAGTTGTTTGGTTAGTGGGGCATGATAGGCGGGTATATTGACAGAGACCCTTGCTGTGTGTTGGGCTTTGCTGATGTGTTCAATCATAAACGCCACAGCAATAACAGTAATAACCCACTGGGCACACCATGTCATTTGAACGTGTAAATGTGGGTAATATTTGGTTGAGATGTTGATCATTGAGATTTCAACCTTTATTCACCCACTCAAAAAGACATCCTACAGTTATTTTATTTTGGTACTATAGTTGATTATTATACTTGAGGAATAATCAACTACATTTAAATATTGGTGTGAGGTTAAGAACACATTATGATCGGATTTTCCCAAATCGCACCATGAATTCAATGGGTATTAACACCAATCCATGAAGTGTGTTAAGTAGATGTTTAGAAGTAGTTGCCATTGTGATGTAGGCTTCTTTACATTAAATAAGGATAATAGCCTGAGTCAAGAATAGGAAAACAAACTGTATCAACCAGAATGCTTTTGAAAAGCACCCCGATACATTTCTACTCATGCTGCAAAATGTATCTTCCAGGTTTAGGGTTTATACTACTGTTGGCTATTGTCATTCTGTGTATCACAATTGGAGCAGTAACTTGGAACAACATTGGGTAAACCTTTGTCCATGTAAAAACTGTGTCGAAGTCAAGAATGGTTGAAATAAAAAATGTATTGCATCACAAAATAGATTTACAATGCAAAAACAGAAATAAAAAAGCCCCAAAATGGATTTCTGTCAGAGGCTTCGGAACAGGCTTTCATGCTTTTCATTTTCATCCCCTTACTCATTGGCCCTCCCACTGCCCCCCTTGCGGTCGGGTGTATATTTCAGGCAGGTTGACATCGGCTGTAGTATTCCTGCCTCTGTACTCTTTGATTCACCAAGACTCACATCTGCTGTAAAGGGGGGAAACAAATATTATCTAGAGAAGATATTCAAATGTGGTAGAATATCATGATTTGGATTCCCCTGTACCTAAAATGACTCTGCAAAGGTTGGAGTCCTCAAAGGTCCTTTCTCTTTGTTTCCTTTCATATTCATCATTGACATGAGGCCATTTGTCTGCTTTCAGTCTCAAACACAATATAGGTTCTTCACAAGCAACACACCATGACCTAATTTAAAATTGTAACAAATATGTAACAGTTTACTAGTGCATTACTCTCTACACCCAGTCCGGGATGTCTTTTCCCCCAGATTTCAGATCAGAGATAAATGTAATTTTACAAAAGGACACTAATGCATTACACATGTACAGGATTTTAACATCCAGTACTTTATGGCAATATGTCATTCAATTCATACCATTGAAACATTTCATTTCTCACCATGTATTTTCAAACATCGTTCTCCGTTCGCTGCTCTTCCATCTTTAGTAAATCTTCCTCCGTTTCGTTCAGGTTGAAATTGAATTCCTCAACCAGACTAGGGCGACTGTCTTTAAGAGGTCATGCATCTCACAAAGGAGATATATGCCCCTTGAAAGTCTGAAACAAAGTAGTTTTACATTTGTTCACTTCCAAGTATAAACAGCTTAATTTCAATATCATTAAAAATGGTTTAAAAAGAAATGTGTCATACTTGCTTCTGGCGAAGAAAAAGGGTCTGATCCTTTGCAATCTCTCATCTGAAGAGGCAGAAGCAGAGTCTTGCACATGACCATCCCTGGAGCATGAAAGCTCAAAATTCTCTGCAAGAATATATTGGACATCATGGCAATTCTTGGTAAAATTAGAATGCCTTCCCCAAATACATCAGTCAAGAATGAGAAATAGGAGTTGGCTTAAGTTGTGAAGGATCCTCTCACTGTAATCACTTGGTGGCTTGCGCTGCATTTTAGTTTGCCATTTCTCTATCCCCACACTTGGTGGCTTGTGTGGTGTTTTAGTTTGCCATTTCCCCTCACCACCAATACTTGGTAGCTTGCAGGGGCTTTAGCCTTTTGCTTCTTACTGGCACTGGCTTTCTGGTGTTTCGGAGTAGATTTTAGTTGGGGCTTGGGTTGGCCTACAAAAATAACACATGCAAGTGTAACATAACGTCCAGCATCTTTCTACACAAATTTGTAAGGCAAACTAAACACAATCTAATTTTACCAAACTTTTATTAACCAAAGTTTGAAATGGAGTTTCATACTTGCGTCTGTCACAGGAAAATGGTCTGATCCTTTGCAGCGATTTGGTGAGGGGGATTCCACAATTAAGAAGTCAGAAAGAGACCATGCCCTAATGCTCCAGGGTTAAGTCATGTGAGAGACAAAGAGAATTCGCTGTAAGAAAAGGTTGGACAACATCATGCCTCATTCTGAGACAAAATGATCAAGAGTAAGGAGTTGGCTTAAATTGTGAAGATTGGTCCTCACCGGCATTACTTGGTGGCTTGTGCTGTGTTTTAGCCTTTTGCTTATTGGTAGCAGTGGCACAGGTTCTCGTTCTTCAGGGCAAATTTTGATGGGGGCTTGGGTAGACCTTTCCCTGAAAATAAACATGCAAGTGTAAAATACCATCCAGCCTTTCTCTACAAACATTTGTCATGGTTTTTTTTAAGTGGAAGACTTAAAAAGTAAACCTAAACACATTACCAAACATTAAACCAAAATTCTACAACAGAATAGGGGCTTGGGCGTTAACCTCCCAAGCCCCTACGCCCTAGCCTGGTGATCCAGATGGATGTCAGCTCAGTTTCACGTTTGTTTCACTACACTAACAATGGTGAAAAATTGAGTGATTCTGTCTGGGTTGAGGCTACCTTCACACACGCTTGTAGATTTGAAATGATCAGTTAAAGTAACGTGGTAAAATGTCCTCCCAGTCAATAAAAAGACGGTTGTTCAGTGGTTAGGGTTTAGGGACTGATGAGTAATCAGCATTGCAGGCTACTATACTTACGTGCTGGAACTTGGAGGAAGTAGTTGCGCGTGGTGGGATTCTAAACACAACAGAATAAAAAGATACAGAATAAAAACAGATACAGAATGAAAACCATGCCAAGCAAATTGAATTTACACAAACTGTCAAATTGTGTTAAAACATAACCATTACAAATAATTGTAATGTACTTATCTTTCTGTTTCTCTTGGAGATCTCCACTTCACTGGCTTTGGGGATTGACATCTTCACATTGCTGTTTTGATTCTGAATGGTGGGGTGAGGTTTCGAACTATTGCACAGTCATTTTTAACAACCAGCAGTTTTCACTTGTTGCATTTTTAAGTATAATGTATCTTCCATTTACCCAATGTCAGTTTTATCCTCAGAAGCTGGAATGACTCTCATTTAAGAGAGTGTGTGGACCAATCATTTATTACTTTGTCATATTTATATGGGGGCCACCACAAAGTTTGGTCTTTGATCCAGTACTCTGCAATAACATCTACTTCCTTCTAATTTTCCATCAACACAGCATTATGGCCCACATCCTCTGAGATTAGAACCTGGGGAAATACAGACAATATAATAGAAAGTACTGACACTACAAACCATGACAATGTATAACGCAAGGAGGCCAAGATGCAAAAACAATAGAATTAATTTAATCCATGCTTGAAATAATACAAAAAAGGAACGGCGCATACCGTATGTTTTGGTCTCATACCTTCATCCGTGCTGTACAAACAAATGAAGAAGACACATACTTAAGTCACACAAGCTGTGCATAACAGGCGCAACAAGTACAAGCAGATTGTAACAGCGTTCTTCGTTTGTCGACAGAGAGTCGGACTGAAATGCAGCGTGTTGGTTACTCATGTTTTTAATAGAACAAATGAAGATACGTGGAATAACAAAAACAACAAACGGAACGTGAAAAACCTATACAGCCTGTTTTTTTATATATAAAAAATAATTTATTATCTTCAATACCATTCATTCTTTACAACTCATAATTTACATACATACTCAAATAATGGTATTTTTTAATTAAACTAATTAAATTAAACTAAACATAAACCCCAAACAAAACCTTAGGGGAGCATCTTCCCTCCCCGTCACCCTACAAAATACCTTTCCCTATCTCCCCGTCCCTAATCTATCCTCTTACAAATCTAAATGACACCCAGCCCTAAACCCCCCTTCCACCTCTCCCGAGCAGCATGCTGCCCCCACTTCCTCTCCTCCCTCTTCATCCTCCCCCTCAAATCTCCTTCCACTCTCCTCACTATCCCTTCCACCCCCCAATCTCTCCCTGTCTTCTCCATGTTCAGCCTTGCTTCCCACAGCCCCCGTTTAAAGAGACCATTGAGAAGCCAGAGCAGAAACCTGTCCCTATCCGTCCCTCTCGCTCTCCCTACACCTCTCTCTAACCTGGCCCACGTCAATACAAAATCCCCCTTTACCAAACCTAACAACACCCGTGCCCTAGCCCATACTACTCCGGCAAAGGCACAGTCCCAAAAGACATGACGCACAGTCTCCTCCCTACCACAAGAGGATCTTGGACAGGTGGGGGATTGCACTAAACTATACCGGTACAAGATGGAACGTACCGGCAGACACTTATGAAGGCTCAACCAATTCAGGTCCTTGAGCCTGTTGTCCAGACCCCGCACCTGCACTCCCTCCCAGACCACTTCCGAGAAGCCTACTACAGGCGCCGGACTCTCTGCCTTTCTGACCTCCTCGTACAGGTGCCTATGATCTAAACCTACTCGGGCAACTTCAACCTCAGGGTGCGCACGCAGCCACTTGGCCGCATGACCAAAGTGCCTCGGCAGCTGTTCCGCCCGAGGACCCGTGTTAGACCACACCATTATGCTTCTCGCGTGATACAAGAAAAATACCCGCAGGAGGTAACCGGACGGGTGTATCACTGGCTGAGCAAGCTCCGTTAACAAGAAAGAAACAAAAATTGTGTCCAGCTTGAGGGGGAAATGTGGTACCCCCCTACCTCCCTCCCCGATGGGACAGATCATGCGTGCCCTGGCGACCCACTCATACCTGCCACTCCACATAAACTGAAAAACAAGCCTCACTAGAGGCCTCCTCAGACAAGCCGGCAATGGGTAGATGTATGCCAAATACAAAAGCGACGGCAAGACATCCACCTTTAGGACCAGGACTTTGCCCATAAAAGACAAATACCTAGCTTTCCACATTGCTAGCTTCCTCTGTACCACTGCGTTACGCATGTTCCAGTTTAGCGTTGCTGAGCCGGAGGTCTCAAAATGGTCCCCAAGAATCCAAAGGGCCCCCTCACAGAGAGATAACCCCCCAGGCACATCCAGAACTGCTCCCGACACTCGAGTCGAGTGAAATCCCCAAAGATGGCAAGGGACCTTGTCAGGCACGAGTCCTTGCACAACAGCAAGGAAGTGTCGTCGGCGTACTGCGTCATCTTAACACGCAGTCCACCACTTCCAGGGATCAGCAAACCTTCCAAACCTTTGCAAGTAGCTTGTAATCTACACACAGCATGGTCAATGGCCGCCAGTTGCCAAGGTCTGTTACTTCCCCCTTCTTATATAAAAGTGACAGCACACCAACAGCCATTGATCCCCCCGGGACCCCGTCTCAAGGATGGCCTTCAAGACTTCGAGGACCACTGGTCCAAGTATACCCCAAAACTTGAGATAAAACTCAGCCGGCAGCCCATCCATCCCAGGCACCTTCCCTTTTCCCATCCTCCTAAGAGCGCTCTCAACCTCTTCTAGTGAGATCTGGGCCTCCATCACTTCTCTAATGTCCTCCGGCAACCGCCTGGACAAGTGTTCTAAAAACACATTTCCCTGCTCTACATCTATTTCCCTTTCCTTAAATAAACCTTGGAAATGATCAGTTGTCACCCTGACCATATCCTCTGGTTCTCTAACTATACTACCATTTTCTTCCCTAACACCATGCATTACCTTCCTACTCTGTCTTGCCCTAACCAACTTAAAGAACATAGCAGAACAAGTCTCATTATGTTCTAGAAAGCCACTATGCGCACGCTCCAGGAAAGCTCGAGCCTTCCGCTCCTGCAACTCCCTGAGCTGCGCCTTTAGGGTTGCGGATCTCTCCCAGTCAAATGACCCGCCGAGGTTGCCTGCCTCGTATTCGAGTTCAATTAACCTTTGGATACGATCCACCTCCCTCCTCTCCTCCCTTTTTTTCCTCTTACAATACCCTATTATAAAAGCCCAAATCCTCACCTTAACTAATTCCCACCACTCTAACACCCCCTCGCACATGGACCGGAGGCCCTCAAGCCTCGTAAAGAAACCATAAAACCCGTCAACAAAAGCCTGCTCCTCCAGCACATCCCGATCTAGCTTCCAGTACCCCTTACCAAAGAGACAGACTGGCGACCCCACCTGCAGGAGCACTCCGTCGTGATCCGAAAAGAAAACAGGCAACAGCCGCCCAGACAACTTACCCAAAGACTTGGGTACAAAAATATAATCGAGCCTCCGCTCAACCCCCCCTGGAGTTACGCCATGTAGGACCATCCATTTTCGGAGTAGTGTGCATACCACCATCTACCAGACCATGGCAAGCCATTAGCCTAGCAATGGCGCCTGCACTGTTATCCCCCCTCTTCCTAAATCTGTATTAAAATCCCCCCCAATCACTAATTTCCTATTTGTGACACACAGGGGCGTCAGACAGTCCACCATCTCCTTCCTGTCTGCCACCACCTGTGGCCCATACACCACCACTAATCTAAATTTACAATCCCTTATCGTGACATCCACCCCTATAACCCTCCCCTGCATTACCACAAAAGAATCCTCCACTTTTACCTCCCTGTGCCCACACAAAATCCCTACCCCCGATGAGTGCACCCCCCCCTACACCCCAAACCGACTCCCCCTTGTCCCACTCCCTCTTAAATCTACTAACATCCCCTCCATCCCTCAGGTGAACCTCCTGTAAAAAACAAAAATCAAACCCCACACCCTCCAAATAACTAAAAACCACCCTCCTCTTAACAATATCTCTTAAACCCCTTACATTTAAACTAACAAAAGTAAAATTAGACTCCATGAAAAAATAAAACATGTAATACACTCAAATTCTAAACTCAGACAGAAAAAAAAACAGGAGACTCACCCGATGCTCCCCTGCTCCATATCTACCGGTGAGAACACCACCGTAATCCCAACATCCCTCCCTCTTCCTCCATCACACCATCCCAGGATGCAGGAATAGTGTTTGGCTCCGGGGTGCCCTGCACCCTGGGTCTACCCCCACAATCCTCCCCCTCTCCAGTGTTGCAGCTGGTTTGGAAAAAAATTGGGGAGGCTGAGTCCCCAAACAAAAAAACTCCCCACCTCCTCCTGTACCCAGTCCTGAGTCTTGTTAGGTGTGTCCCCACCCAAATGAAGTTGAGAGCCTTGGGAAACCAGTAGCAACCCAGAGGTTTCTCCCACCCCCATCACTCTCTTGGCCATCCCCTCCCCCTCACTGTCAGCCAATTGCCCAGTACTGAGAAGAAGACCAGTACTGAGATGAAGCCCAGCCAGGCAGTTGAATCCGGCGGATCCTGGTTGACTGGCGGATCCTGGCTGACTATCAGATCTGGCAGATCCTGGCTGACTGGCGGATCCTGGCTGACTGGTGGATCCTGGCTGACTGGCAGATCCTGGCCGACTGGCGGATCCTGGCTGACTATCAGATCTGACAGATCCTGGCCGACTGGCGGATCCTGGCTGACTAGCAGATCTGGCAGATCCTGGCAGATCTGGAAGAGTCTGGTTGACTGGCAGATCTGGAAGAGTCTGGCTGACTGGCAGATCTGGAAGAGTCTGGCTGACTGGCAGATCTGGAAGAGTCTGGCTGACTGGCAGATCTGGAAGAGTCTGGCTGACTGGCAGATCTGGAAGAGTCTGGCTGACTGGCAGATCTGGAAGAGTCTGGCTGACTGGATGAGTCTGGCTGACTGGCAGATTTGGAAGAGTCTGGCTGACTGGCAGATCTGGAAGAGTCTGGCTGACTGGCAGATCTGGAAGCTGACTGTCTGGAAGAGTCTGGCTGACTGGCAGATCTGGAAGAGTTTGGCTGACTGGCTGCTTCATGCTGACTGACAACTCTGGCTGCTCCATGCTGACTGGCGGCTCTGGCTGCTCCATGCTGACTGGCGGCTCTGGCTGCTCCATGCAGATTGACAGCTCTGGCAGCTCCTTGCAGACTGGCAGCTCCTTGCAGACTGGCAACTCCATGCAGACTGGCAACTCCATGCAGACTGGCAACTCCATGCAGACTGGCAACTCTGGCTGCTCCAAGCAGACTGACAGCTCTGGCTGCCCCATGCAGACTGGCGGCTCTAGCTGCTCCATGCAGACTGGCAACTCTGGCTGCTCCATGCAGACTGGCAGCTCTAGCTGCTACATGCAGACTGACAGCTCTGGCTGCTCCATGCAGACTGGCAGCTCTAGCTGCTCCATGCAGACTGGCAGCTCTAGCTGCTCCAAGCAGACTGACAGCTCTGGTTGCCCCATGCAGACTGGCAGCTCTGGCTGCTCCATGCAGACTGGCAGCTCTAGCTGCTCCATGCAGACTGGCAGCTCTAGCTGCTCCATACAGGCAGGAGGCTCCGGCAGCGCTGTAGAGGAGGAAGGCTCTAGAAACGCTGAACAGGCGGGAGACTCCGACAGCGCAGGAGAGGGAGAAAGCGCTGGCTGCGCTGAACAGGCGAGGCGCACTGAAGGCCTGATGCGTGGTGCTGGCACTGGTGGTATTGGGCCGAGGACACGCACAGGAAGCCTAGTGCGGGGAGCTGCTACCGGAGGGCTGGGGTGTGGAGGTGGTACTGGATAGAGGACACGCACAGGAAGCCTGTTGCGGGGAGCTACCATCGGAGGATTGGTGTGTGAAGGTGGCACAGGATGGAATGGACCGTGAAGGTGTACTGGAGAGCCTGAGAGCAGGACTGGCACAGGACGTGCAAGGCTAGGTAGGTACACAGGAGGCCTAGTGCGTGAGGCTGGCACATTTTTCACCAGCCGACTAACACGCACCTCAGGACTAGTATGGAGCGCTGACTCAGGTGCCATTAAATCCCCGACACGCTCCGTCGGACGAATCTTATACCTAAAGCACCAAGCTAGCAACTCCCTCATTACTTACTCCTCCAATTTCCCCATTAACTTCTTCAGAGTCTCTGCTTCGCTCACCTCCAACACCGGTTCTGGTCTCCTCCTTGGCTCCTCACGATAAACAGGGAGAGTTGGCTTAGGTCTGTCTCCTGACTCAGCCACTCCCTCTCTGAGCCCCCCCCCCAAGAAATGTTTGGGGCTTCCATTCTCCTTCCATTCTCCTATAGCCCTCTTCGCACTGCTCCAGCGAATCCCAGGCGGGCTCCGGCACTCTCTCTGGGTCGACCGCCCACCTGTCTATTCTTCCCACGTCGTATAGTCCATACTGTACTCCTCTTTGGGCTGCTCCTGTTTCCTCTTCTCCTGCTGCACCTTTGGGCGGCTACACTCCCCTGGTTTAGCCCAGGGTCCTCTCCCGTCAAGGATTTCCTCCCATGTCCAGAAATCCTTAATTTCTCTTTCTCTCCTCCTCTTTGGGCTGCTCCTGCCTGTTGACACGCTGCTCGGTCCGTGTGTGGTGGGTGATTCTGTAACGGCGTTCTTCGTTTGTCGAAAGAGAGTCGGACCGAAATGCAGCGTGTTGGTTACTCATGTTTTTAATAGAACAAATGACGATACATGGAATAACAAAAACAACAAACAGAACGTGAAAAACCTATACAGCCTGTCTGGTGAACACTAACACAGAGACAGGAACAATCACCCACGAAATACAAAGTGAAACCCAGGCTACCTAAATACGGTTCCCAATCAGAGACACCGAGAATCACCTGACTCTGATTGAGAACCGCCTCAGGCAGCCAAACCTATGCAACACACACCCCTAATCAGCCACAATCCCAATAACTAAAAAACACACTAAGAATTACAACAAACAATAAACCCATGTCACGCCCTGGCCTGACCAACTAATTAACTAAAACACAAAATACTAAGACCAAGGCGTGACACAGATAGTGGATTAGAGACTTGCGAATGCATATTAACGAGGACTATAGTATAAGAGTATCAAAAATGGACAATTTAAATGTCACATATAATCTATTGCTTCTGATATTCTAATGAGGCCCAGACGGTTGTCTCTTTCCTTTTATATGTGACATTTATCACTAGCCACTTTATATAATGTTTACATACCCTACATTACTCATCTCATATGTATATACTGTACTCGATACCATCTACTGCATCTTGCCTACGCCGTTCTGTACCATCACTCATTCATATATCTTTATGTACATATTCTTCATCCCTTTACACTTGTGTGTAGATAGCTGTTGGGAAATTGTTAGGTTAGATTACTCGTTGGTTATTACTGCATTGTCAGAACTAGAAGCACAAGCATTTCGCTACACTCGCATTAACATCTGCTAACCATGTGCACGTGACACATTTTTTGGGAGGGGATTTGATTTGATTTGTCTGTTTTTGATACTCTTATATATAGTCCTCGTTTATATGCATTGACTCCCGATTCGCCAGCCTCTAATCCACATTCTGCTTGCAACTGTTGCAACTATTACGCACAGCAGGTGTGAGATATACACTACCAGTCAAATGTTTTAGATCACCTACTCATTCAAAGGTTTTTATTTATTTTTACTATTTTCTACATTGTAGATTAATTATGAAGACATCAAAACTATGAAATAAAATATGTTTATGTAGTGAATAAAAAAAGTGTTAAACAAATCAAAATATATTTTATATTTGAGATTCTTCAAATAGGCCTTGATGACAGCTTTGCACACTCTTGGGTTCTCAACCAGTTTAACCAGTTTAACCAACTGAGAAAAAATATTCCAAATTAGTCCATAATATCGCAGAAACATGGCAGAAGATGATAATTAGACACAGAAAATATCTTGAGAATGTATTTGGCTTCTTAAGGAAAGTAAAAACAATGGCTGCAGTCCTTCAGGAAAACATGTAACTCCACAACCTCAAATGATTCCAGCTGAATTCCACAAGAACAAGGTAATCCAAACTTTAAGTGTAAACATTAGGGAAGCCAAGAAAAAAGATTCAACAGGTTTTAATAAGATGCCCTCATTCCACAAGGTGGTAGGTAAAAACATAAAAAGCCTCAAAAGATACTCAAAAAATAAATAAACAAGAACAAAAAACAGAATTCCACAAGAGCGTCCACCGGGATCAACAAGAGTACACAGAATACTAGGGCTGGGTGCTAACATACAAACACAGAGCAAAGAACTGAGGGAAACTAAGGGTTTAAATACAATCAGGGGAAACGAGGCACAGGTGCAAATAATAATGGGGATCAAGGGAAAGCAAAAGGTCAAAAAGCACAATGGGGGCATCTAGTGACCAAAAACCGGAACAACCCTGGCCAAATCCTGACACAGAATATAATAAACAAAACTCCCATGCCGTGCGGTGTTGACAAGGGGGTACAGGAACAACCCCTAGGAAACACGTTCCTACCAGCTGTCTCGGGGTGGAGGGCCCTGAACTACGAATGAGGTCAGGGTCCAATGTCTTTGGCAGGAACCCAGGAGCGCTGGGACCAGCTCTAGGATCTTGCACCCGGGGGAATCCAGTATCCGATGGACGGTAAGGGTGGCCTCCAATGACACGAGTCTGTCTGCCAGGACAAGGGGAAAAACAACAGGTTTTAATAAGGAAATGTGAAACGGGGATTAATCTAAGGGATCTGGGTAAGTGTAGGCGTATAAGAAACTGGGTTAGAGAGAAAAGTCTATGACTTGTGTGGCTGGAGTCTGACAATTGTTTGACCCTTCCTCTGACACCACCTGGTATAGAGGTCCTGGATGGCATGGCAGGCAGTTTCCATACCAAGTGGGGATGCAAGCAGTCAGCTCTTGATAGCGCAGCTGTATAACTTTTGGAGGATCTGAAGATCTCACTTATTTTCAGCCTCCTAAGTCAGAATAGGCATTACTGTGCCCTCTTCACAACTATTTTGGTGTGTTTGACAATGATAGATCCAATGATCACCTCCTTTGTCTTGCTCACGTTAAGGAATAGGTTGTTGTCCTGGCACCACACTGCCAGGACTCTGACCTCCTCCCTATAGGCTGTCTCATTGTCGTTGGTGATCAGCCCTACCACTGCTGTGTCATCTGAAAACTTGGTGTCCATGACCACGCATCCGTGGGTGAACTGGGAGTACAGGAGGCCACTAAGCACTCACCCCTGAGGATACACAGTGCTGTGGGTCAGCATGGCGGATGTGTTGTTGCCTACCCTCACCACATGGGGGCAGCCCTTCAGGAAGTCCAGGATTCAGTTGCAGAGGGAGGTGTCCAGTCCCATGGTTCTTATATTTGTGATGAGCTTGGATTGCACTATGGTGTGGAGAGTTTTCAACATATACATAGTTTTGATGATTACGGTGAAATTAAATTGATGTAACAACCTGTTAGTCAGGTTAAGTCATTGTATTTCAGTTTAAGTTTAACCTAATTTCAATCTTTGCAATTCTGTTTGAAATTATATAAAAACACTAGTGGTTGAGGACTTTTTGCAAATCCAAATAGGTTTCAAACATAGATCCAAAGTCACAATATGTTGAAACAAAGTTGATTCAACCGGTTTGTGTCCAGTGGAAACATTCATATTTCACCCAAGTCATTACTAGCCTGGGGGAGAGGAGCTGCTCTGACTGACACTCAGACACAGACAGACAGACAGACAGACAGACAGACAGACAGACAGACAGACAGACAGACAGACAGACAGACAGACAGACAGACAGAGATGGAGGAAGACATTCTCCAAAGGAAGAGGTGTCTCTGTGACTGACATTCACTTAACCACAGGAAAGGAGAGAGAGGAGAGGAGAGAGTAGATAGTGGGCACTGGGACAGGCTTGAGGCTACTATCACAGTCAACCCTGAACTGGAGCTGTAGCGTGTTCTGGCTGGTAGAACATTCTGTAGAAGCCTGCTGGCTTATCCTATCATAATGGAATGAAAAACTTCTATGCTTTAATGTGTCTCTGCCTGCATTTACACCCACCAAATAATAATGGACACCGACACACCGACACACACCGACACACACACACACACACACACACACACTGACACTCACACATACACACAACTGTTTTGGTGTGTTTGACACACACACACACACACAGGACACAGGAGAGAGAGAGGAGAGAGTAGATAGTGGGCACTGGGACAGGCTTGAGGCTACTATCACAGTCAACCCTGAACTTCTTCCATCCCGCCTTTCTCTCTCTCTCTGCTGTAGCGTGTTCTGGCTGGTAGAACATTCTGTAGAAGCCTGCTGGCTTATCCTATCATAATGGAATGAAAAACTTCTATGCTTTAATGTGTCTCATGGTCTCTGCCTGCATTTACACCCACCGACATACCCAACGACACACACACTGACACACCGACACACCGACACACACCGACACACACACACACACACACACACACACCGACACTCACACACACACACACACACACACACACACACACACACACACACACACACACACACACACACACACACACACACACACACGAATAGCGGGAATGCTTTAGTATGTGTATGCCTTGAAGGCAGATCAGGGAGAGAGAGGTATGTGGTTAAAGTCTTTGTTTGTAGCCCTAAGGGGCTGAACTATCACAATATTATCATAATATCTGCTAGCCAGGAGAACAGGGTGGAGGAGAGGACTAATTCAATCTAACTGGTTGTTTTTTTCTGGATGTGGACCCAGTTTATATCTGGTTCACAGGTGCTATACTATAGAGATCAATAGAATCTGCCCTTTAGATCTGTGGAAATATGCTCTCGAATGGACGCACTCCAGGAATGCGTTTACAGGTCAGAATTATTTTGGGAATGTCATCAGAGCTTCCAAGGTCATCCATATGGATCCTTCAGAGCTCTGACATTGACATTCCATCTTAGTTTCTGTAAAGGTTCATATTATCATTATCTCTCTCCTCTCTTCCATTCCATTCCATTCCACTCATCTCATCCTCTTTCCTCTCCTATAACTCTTCTCTGAACATTTCACCACAAGTGTACGATCAGTTATTTTCCAACACTGGTGATATTTTCCGTCGAACTCAATTGACTTTCATAATAATCAGCTTAGAAAATCTCCTTTTGTATCGTGTTACAATCACAGACTGTCTCCAGTTTCCAGAGAAGAACAGACCTTAAGTCCTGCATGCAGCTCCTCCAAAGACCTTAAATTCACTTTATGAGAGCCTTATACACTCTCGTTGGGCATGGTTTTCCGCCAATCAAAACCTTTAATCCTAGTGATCCATCACCACATCTGTATGATTGTCTAAAGATGGCAGCCAGAGGGATGATCTAACCATAGAATTGTAATGACTAGAACGGACATCCTCATAAAATAAAACATAAAAACACTAACAGAGCCTTAGAATACATTATATGTCTGAAATTATATGCGGACTTGCATTATCTGCATATTGTATCCCTGTAATGAACTCTTCCCGGGTAAAACAAGCATTCCGTTATGCTGTATGTCTAATGAGAGGTTGTTACTGCTGGCATGTGTCAGAGTCATGGTGGGATGGAGGCAGCGGGCCAAATGAAGAGGCGGAGGGAGACAAGGAGCCAAAACATGATTTATCTCTCTTCTACCATCTCCATCTATATCTGTCCTCACGCTTGGCTTGAAACAGGAGCTTCACTATAATTCCAACACACAGTTTTATAGAGCTTCAATCTGGTTATTAGCTAAATAAATACCCGAGACTGGCAGACATTGGACTAATCTAGAGTATTGGAGGATGTTCACGGTGTTATTAATTGTGAATAACATTAATTGTTATAACTAGGAACCATGGCCAAACCTGTCATGTCAATGTGAATCCAACATATCCTCCTTCCACTAGCAGTTAGCTCTCCATATTGGCATGTTCTCTAGGCATTGCAGATTGGATCTTCTGATTCATACATTCCGACCTGGGTTCAATCCTAACTGTCACCACATCTGCATAATGGCTACCTGTACAGAGGCTCTCCCCATTGAATGTGTTTAAAGAAAGCATTATGAGTTTAGGAATCACAGAAAACTCTGAGCAAAAGGTGTTACAGGGATTGAAAGTGATAGGTACTCCTCTGCAACTTCTGTTCACAGGGAAAAGTATTATTCTACCCCACAGTAATGTCCAATCCATCAGATAATTATTCAAATTGTCTGCTCCAATTCCTCAGAAATAACATCAGACACCAAGTGTAATACAGAGAGACAGACGGGCAAGACTGCTAAAATATATTTTCGTGAAATGTGTCTGATTTGAATAGCCAAAATGTGTTTCTGCTGAAGACCACAGAACTGACTTAACATTTGACAAAAATTGGGATACTTCAAACAGTATCTCTGGCAAAGTAATATTTATTTAGAAAGCATAATCATTTTGTAACATTGGTACATATTTTTTCTTAAACCTCGGATTTTCCTTCCATGGGGATTTAAGTGTCCAGATGATAATGTCATATTGTTTAGACCTAGCTAATGTCAGACATGTTCACTTAAAAAACTAGTGGTGGAACATTTTCCCCTCAGACAACTCAAACAGTGAGTTGCTAAAAGCCCTCGTGGCCCATACTTAACCAGGACACTACTTAAACAACATATACTATACCTATTACATACATCCACACAGTTAAAAGCACACAGTATATACACTACATTAACAAAAGTATATGGACAGCTGCTTGTCGAACATCTCATTCCAAAATCAGGGACAATAATATGGAGTTTGTCCACCCTTTGCTGCTATAACAGCCTCCACTCTCATGGGAAGGCTTTCAACTAGACGTTGGAACTTTGCTGAGGGGACTTGCTTCCGTTCTGCCACAAGAGCATTAGTGAGGTTGGCACTGATGTTAGAGGATTAGGCCTGGATGGCAGTCGGCATTCCAAATCATCCAAATGATGTTCGTTGGGTTTGAGGTCAGGGCTCTGTGCAGGCCAGTCAAGTTCTTCCACACCGATCTCGACAAACCATTTCTGTATGGCCCTCAATTTGTGCACAGGGGCATTGTCATGCTGAAACAGGAAAGGGCCTTCCCCAAACTGTTGCCACAAAGTTGGAAGCACAGAACCATCTAGAATGTTAGTGTGTGCTATAGCGTGAAGATGTCCCTTCACTGGAACTAAGGGGCCTAGCCCGAACCATGAAAAACAGCCACAGACCATTATTCCTCCTCCACCAAACGTTACAGTTGGTACTATGCATTCAGGAAGTTAGTGTTCTCCTGGCATCCACCAAACCCAGATTTGTCCGTCAGACTGCAAGATGGTGAAGCATGATTCATCACTCCAGAGAACGCATCTCCATAGTCCAATTGCGGCAAGCTTTACACCACTCCAGCCGACTCTTGGCATTGCGCAAGGTGATCTTAGGCTTGTGTGTGGCTGCTCGGCCAAGGAAACTCATTTCATGAAGCAACTGATGAACAGTTATTGTGCTGACGTTGCTTCCAGAGGCAGTCTGGAACTCAGTAGTGAGTGTTGCATTCGAGAACAGACATTTTTTACACGTTACACACTTCAGCACTCAGTGGTCCCAATCTTTGAGCTTGTGTGGCCTACCACTTCACAGCTAAGCAATTCTTGCTCTTAGACGTTTCCATTTCACAATAACAGCACTTACAGTTGGTCGGAGAAGCTCAAGCGGGTCAGACATTTGATGAACTGACTTGTTGAACAGGTGAAATCCTACAACGGTGCCTTGTTGAAACTCACTGAGCTCTTCAGTAAGACCATTTTACTGCCAATGTTTGTCTATGGAGATTGCATGGCTATATGCTCGATTTATACACCTGTCAGCAATGGGTGTGACTGAAACAACCAAATCCTTTAATTTGAAGATGTGTTCATATGCTTTTGTATATATATATAGTGTGACATATATATATACAGTTGAAGTCGGAAGTTTACATACACTTAGGCTGGAGTCATTAAATCTCGTTATTCTACCATTCCACAAATTTCATGTCAACAAACTATAGTTTTGGCAAGTCGGTTAGGACATCTAGTTTGTGCATGACACAAGTAATTTGACTGTGCCTTTAAACAGCTTGGAAAATTCCAGAACATTATATCATGGCTTTAGAAGCTTCTGATATGCGAATCTACATCATTTGAGTCAATTGGAGGTGTACCTGTGGATGTGTTTCAAGGCCTACCTTCAAACTCAGTGCCTCGTTGCTTGACATCATGGGGAAATCAAAAGAAATCAGCCAAGACCTCCGAAAAACAATTGGAGACCTCCACAAGTCTGGTTCATCCTTGGGAGCAATTTCCAAATGCCTAAACATTCCACGTTCATCTGTGCAAACAATAGTACACAAGTATAAACACCATGAGCCGTCATACCGCTCAGGAAGGAGATGCGTTCTGTCTCCTCGAGATGAACGTTCTTTTGTGTGAAAAGTGCAAATCAATTCCAGAACAACAGCAAAGGACCTTGTGAAGATACTGGAGGAAACAGGTACAAAAGTATCTATTCCCACAGTAAAACGAGTCCTATATCGACATAACCTGAAAGGCCGTTCAGCAAGGAAGAAGCCACTGCTCCAAAACCGCCATAAAAAAACCAGACTACAGTTTGCAACTGCACATGGGGACAAAGATCGTCTTTTTTGAGAAATGTCCTCTGGTCTGACAAAACAAAAATAGAACTGTTTGGCCATAATGACCATCATTAGGTTTGGAGGAAAAAGGGGGAGGCTTGCAAGCCGAAGAACACTATACCAACGTGAAGCATGGGGGTGGCAGCGTCATTTTGTGGGGGTGCTTGGCTGCAGGAGGGATTGGTGCACTTCACAAAATAAATGGCTTCATGAGAAGGGAAAATTATATGGATATTTTGAAGTAACATCTCAAGACATCAGTCAGGAAGTTAAAGCTTGGTCGCAAATGGGTCTTCCAAATGGACAATGACCCCAAGCATACTTCCAAAGTTGAGCAAAGTGGCTTAAGGACAACAAAGTCAAGGTACTGGAGTGGCCATCACAAAGCCCTGACCTCATCCTAGAGAACTTTTGTGGGCAGGACTGAAAAGGCATGTGCAAACAAGGAGGTCTAGAAACCTGACTCAGTTACACCAGCTTTGTCAGGTGGAATGGGCCAAAATTCACCCAACTTTTTGTGGGAAGCTTGTGGAAGGATACCCGAAACGTTTGACCCAGGTTAAACAATTTAAAGGCAATGCGAGCAAATACTAATTGAGTGTATGTAAACTTCTGACCACCTGGGAATGTGATGAAAGAAATAAAAGCTGAAATAAATCATTCTCTCTACTATTATTCTGACATTTCACATTCTTAAAATAAAGTGGTGATCCTAACTGACCTAAGACAGGGAATGTTTACTAGGATTAAATTCAGGATTTATGGAAAAACTGAGTTTAAATGTATTTGGCTAAGGTGTATGTAAACATATGACTTCAACTGTATATATATATATATATATACAATGCCTTCGGAAAGTTTTCAGACCCCTTGACTTTTTACACATTTGTTACGTTTCAGCCTGATTCTAAAATGGATTAAATAATGAAAAATGAAAAATCCTCAGCATTCTACACACAAAGCCCCATAATGACAAAGAAAAAACATGTTTTAAGACATTTTTACATAAACAGAAATATTTTATTTACATTGCTATTCAGACCCTTTGCTATGAGACTCGAATTTGAGCTCAGGTGAATCCTGTTCCAATTGATCATCCTTGAGATGTTTCAACAACTTGATTGGAGTCCATCTGTATTATATTCCAGTGGTTGGACATTATTTGGAAAGGCACACACCTGTCGATGTAGGGTCCCACAGTTGACGGTGCACGTCAGAGCAAAATCCAAGCCATGAGGTCGAAGGAATTGTCTGTAGAGCGCCGAGACAGTTTTGTGCCGAGGCAAAGATCTGGGGAAGGGTAACAAAATCTTTCTGCAGCATTGAAGGTCCCCAAGAACACAGTGGCCTCTATCATTCTTAAATGTAAGAAGTTTGGAACCACAAAGACTCTTCCTAGAGCTGGGCGCCCAGCCAAATTGAGCCATCGAGGGAGATGGGCCTTGGTGACCAAGATCCCGATGCTCGCTCTGACAGAGCTCTAGAGTTCCTCTGTGGAGATGGTAGAACCTTCTAGAAGTACAACCATCTCCGCAGCACTCCACCAATCAGGCCTTTATTGTAGAATGGCCAGACAGAAGCCACTACTTAGTAAAATGCACATGACAGCCCACAAGTATTGTGGTTGCAGCATCATGCTGTGGGAATGTTTTTCAGTGGCAGGGACTGGGACTCGGGGGAAGGTTCACCTTCCAACAGGACAACGACTCAACAGCCAAGACACCTCAGGAGTGGCTTTTGGACAAGTCTCTGGATGTCCTTGAACGGCCCAGCCAGAGCCAGGACCTGAAAGAGCTTGAGATGATCTGCAGAGAAGAATGGGAGAAACTCCCCAAATACAGTTGTGCACCGGGGCCTCCCACTCTTCTTTCTATTCTTGTTAGAGATAATCTGCACTGTTCTGTGAAAGGAGTAGTAAACAGCCTTGTACAAGATCTTCAGTTTCTTGGAAATTTCTCATATGGAATAGATACTCAATTAGTCTAAAGAATGTCAGTTGTATTGCTTCTTTAATCAGAACAACAATTTTCAGCTGTGCTAACATAATTGCAGAAGGGTTTTCGAATGATCAATTAGCCTTTTAAAATTATAAACTTGGATTAGCTAACACAACATGCCATTGGAATACAGGAGTGATGGTTGCTGATAACGGGCCTCTGTACACCTATGTAGATATTCCATGAAAAAAATCAGCCGTTTCCAGCTACAATAGTCATTTACAACATTAACAATGTCTACTACACTGTATTTCTGATCAATTTGATGTTATTTTAGTGGACAAACAATGAGCTTTTCTTTCAAAAACAAGGACATTTCTAAGGTGACCCCAAACTTCTGCATGGTAGTGTATATATACTGTATGTGTGTTAAACATATTTTAAACCACTTCAGAGTGCCTTCTACAATAGGGCGAGAGGACATCAGCTGTCTTTACTAAAAGGTTTTACTGCGTGGAAGTATGTTAGAAATATTTAAGGTATATGTGGTTTAAGCAGTGTAGTGGTGAAGTATGGCCGATGAAAGCTTTTAGCAGCTCACTGTTGTCTGAGAGGAACATTTTTCACTACAAAATGTTAGCGACAGCAGTTTATCTTAGTGTCTGACACTAATCATAATGTCTGACATTAGCTCTATCTAAACAATCTGATATCATCACTTGAACACTTTATGAAATAATATATATATATATATATACTGTGCTTCAACTTTGACATAGCTATTCCCTTCCTGAGCCATTTTAAAGTTGGGCCATTTTAGTGAGATAGCACATTTTAGATCTTTCCACCGTTTGCGTTCTAATCATTTCTGATCATCCATTGCTCTGTTCCACCCTTATGTCTGGCCCTTATTCCTCTGTTCAGTTGTTGATGTTCTACTGTGCAATGTGCAGGTAGTAATTACCAGTACGGAGCCACCCTCTGAGCGGTAAAATAAACCTTCCCTCCCAGACTAGAACAGAAGAGAGCTGCTGTATATGTTTAACTGTCTTAACTGGTTTAAGCTGGAGGTGGGTTTGTGATGATGAATGAGTTGGGGAATACCAGTGTTGCATGAAGTCCTTTGTTTTTTAAGCGAAATGCTGTATCTTTTAAATTAGGGTGATTTTTCTCATTAAACATAATGTGTAAACTGAGGAGCTGTATTAAGTCTGTTCTGCCTACTCTATAATTACTACTATTCTCTCCACTGACTGGTTCAGCTCTGGTGATAAAACAGAAATAATACAGCTTTATAAAGTATTTATATAATACTTAAACCACCTGGAGAGGATGTGAGAGGGCCATGTTCTGAATCACCTCAGGGGACGGTGTCTTTAGCACCTTATAGGATTCTCTCTCTCTCACTCTCTCTCTCTCTCTCTCTCTCTCTCTCTATGGTGGAGTTTGCTGAGATATTGGATGTAACTTTTTAGGTCCGTTACAATTAAGCATTATTAATAATTATGTAAATATTGGCCAACAAAGGTACTGTTAAATTACAATCTCTCTCTCCCTCTCTCTCTCTTCATGTTGAGTGTGCTCCGTAGCTTATTACTATCGTGTCCAGCAGGAGAAACAACTGGCGAGACCGTGACTTCTGCTCTGACCTTTACCACTGTACAAACACCAGGGTGAGAGAAAGGGAATGAGGGGACGCAGAAGGTGAAATGGTCATATTTGATCAGGCAGCACATTGCAATCTGTTTGCCTATAGCTAGCAGGCCCTCCATTTCCTCACTTTAAATGAACCTCTGCCTTTACTATCGCCACAGACACACCATGGAGCACATAGGGTTTAGGGTTCTAGAGAGGAATTTTGCTGGGGGTTCTACTTTACTCGCTGGGCTTTAATCTAACTCCATCATTATAGACTCTCTGTAAACTCTAAGAGGCTATGTCTCGTTGTGTCTGACGTGAACAGGGCTAAAAAAAATACTAGCACTCTGATGTCTGTCTCTCCTTTGGGCTACAACAAGGTTTGACACCCCATAAAGCACTGCAAACTCCATTCACATTAAACTTAAAACAGAGTCGGGGTGAACCACATGAAAGTGTGTTTGTTCTGTTGTTGTTCTCTACAGGCAGTATTATGTCAGGCAATCTGGTTCTCCTGCTTTCCAGATGTACACACTCATTCAAAGATCAGAGGTTGCTTCTCCAACCTTCTCTTCTCCTTCTTCTGTTGTCATCCCTACTCTTTTTCTCTGCTTTCCCAACTCTCTGTTTTAACTCACCACCACCTCTTCATCTACCCCTCTACCCCTGTTACCCACACTGCCGTTCTCGTGTCCTCTTCCCCTCTCTTCTTTCTTCTTCCCCAGCTCCTCTCTTCTGCCCTAGCCCCCCCCTTGTCCCCCTCCCATCCTACTCAACGTGGCTCTTATTGTACTCTGTGACATCGTTCCCCCATGTGTGGTGGTCCGGGAGCCCTCCCGAAACGTGACTTTAAACTGATCATTTGGGTACATGTTCAGGGATGTTTGGGGTACTTTTGGTACTTAGGGTTTCTGTTGGGTACCTGTTTTGGGTTGTTTGGGGTACTTTTAGGTACTTTGGGGTTCTTTTGGGTACCTGTTTTGGGATGTTAAGGGTACTTTTGGGCAGTTGTGGAAAAATTACCCAATTGTCATACTTGAGTAAAAGTAGAATGTGACTTTAGTAAAAGTCTAAAAGTATTTGGTTTTAAATATATTTAAGTATCATAGTATGTGTAATTGCAAAAATATACTTATCAAAAGTAGAAGTAAAAGTAAATAATTTCAAATTGCTTACATTAAGCAAACTAAACTGCAAAATGTTATTGTTTTTATTTTATTTAAGAATAGCCAGGGGCACACTCCAAGACATACAAAGAAGTATTTGTGTTTAGTGAGTCCGCCAGATTAAAGGCAGTAGTGATGACCACGGATGATCCCTTGATACGTGTGTGAATTGGACCTTTTCCCTGTCCGGCTAAGCACCACCTTTTGGGTGTCAGGGAAAATGTATGGAGTGAAAAGTACATCTATGTCTTTAGGAATGTAGTGAAGTAAAAGTAAAAGTTGTCAAAACTATAAATATGAAAGTATTGATACCTCAAAAAACTACTTGAGAAATACTTTAAATTATTTTTAATTTCATAAGTACTTTACACCACTGCTTTTGAGGAGATTTGGGTTCATTTTGGGTACCTTTTTGGGGTTATTTTGGATACTTTTGGGTTCATTTTGGGTTGTTTGGAATGATTAGTAGGACCCCATGTGGTTAGTGCTGGCAAGGCATCAACTTTTTCCAACAAATATAATTATAGATGGGTGGGTTGTTTAACAACTTTTGTGTAAAACAGATGGGGTTGTCATAGAATCAAAGGACTGTTTGCAACATGTAAACTATATTTTTACGGGCTCCTAACCAACTGTTTTGTTAGTTTAATTCATTTTCGTTTTCGCTTTGTTTCAAACTTATTTAGTACATAATGTTGCTGCTACAGTCTCTTATGACCAAAAGGATTATTGACATTAGAACAACGATTACTCACCTTAAACTGGACAAAGATATTTTCTTTAACTAGTCCGACGTGAAGGATACACTACTTTCTCGAGACCAGGCCCGAATCCCTGTCATTCTCGTGAAGAAAAAATGGAGAAAAAGGGGGAGGAGGTCGGGGTTCCTTGTGAGAATTCGTAGGCGAGTGAGTAAACCTTCACCACTATCCATACTATTGTCCAACGTGCATTAGAAAATAAACTGGACGATCTACAATTAAGACTATCCTACCAATGGGACAATAAAAACTCAATCTGAACGACGACACGGGTAATATAGGGCTGGCTGTGTTTTCCATGCATTGGCAGGACAGAGCTACTACGTCTGGTAAGACAAGGGGCGGGGGTGTGTGTCTATTTGTCAATAACAACTGGTGCGTAGTTAATAATATTTAAGAAGTTATTGCTCTCCCGAGGAAGAGTACCTCATGATAAGCTGTAGACCACTCTATCTACCAAGAGAGGTCTCATCTACATTATCCGTAGCCATCTATTTACCACCACAAACCGATGCTGGCACTAAGACCGCACTCATCAAACTATATAAGACCATAAGCAAACAAGAAAATGCTCAAAATGCTCATCCATTGAAAGTGGCTGTTCCACTGGATGTCAGAAGGTGAATTCACCTTTGTAGTGGGATAAGAGCCGGGGCTATTTGTAAATGTAAATGTAAATTTTAATGCAGGCAAACTTAAATAAGTTTTACCTCATTTCTACCAGCATGTCACATGCAACCAAAGAAAAAAAAACTCTAGACCACCTTTACTTCACACACAGAGAAGCATACATAGCTCTCCCTCGCCATCCATTTGGCAAATCTGACCATAATTGTATCCTCCTGATTCCAGCTTAGAAGGAAAAACTAAAGCAGGAAGTACCAGTGACACGCACAATAAGGACATGGTCAGATGATACGCTATATGACTGTTTTGCTAGAACAGACTGGAATATGTTCCGGGATTCATCCAATGGCATTGAGGAGTATACCACCTCAGTCAACGGCTTCATCAATAAGTGCATCGATGACGTCGACCCCACAGTGGCTGTACGTACATATCCCAACCAGAAGCCATGGATTACAGGCAACATCTGCACCGAGCTAAAGGTTAGAGCTGCTGCTTTCAAGGAGCGGGACACTAATCCGGTCGCTTATAAGAAATCCTGCTATGCCCTCAGATGAACCATCAAACAAGCAAAAGCGTCAATACAGGATTAAGATTGAATCGTACGACACCGGCTCTAACGCTCGTCGGATGTGGCAGGGTTTGCAAACTATTACGGACTACAAAGGGAAACCCAGCCACGAGCTGTCATGGTTCACATCAACACCATCATCCCGGAAACACTGGACCCACTCCAATTTGCATACGGCCCCAACAGATCCACAGATGAAGCAATCTCAATCTCACTCCACACTGCCCTTTCCCACCTGGACAAAGGAACACCTACAGTATGTGAGAATGCTGTTCATTGACTACAGCTCAGCGTTCAACATTATAGTGCCCACAAAGCTCATCACTAAGCTAAGGACCCTGGGACTAAGCACCTCCCTCTGCAACTGGATCCTGGACTTCCTGACAGGCAGCCCCCAGGTAGTAAAGGTAGACAACAACACATCTGCCACCCTGATCCTCAACACTGGGGCCCCTCAGGGGTGCATGCTTAGTCCCCTCCTGTACTACCTGTTCACCCAGCCAAACGCGAATCCAACACCAACATTAAGTTTGCTGCCAACACAACAGATCAGCAACAATGATGAGACAGCCTATAGGGAGGAGGTCACAAACCTGGACAGTGTGGTGCCAGGACAACAACCTCACCATCAGTCAATCAATCAAATGTATTTATAAAGCCCTTTTTACATCAGCCAAAGTGTCACGCCCTGACCTTAGAGAGACTTTTTATGTCTCTATTTGGTTTGGTCAGGTGGTGACTTGGGTGGTGATTCTATGTTCTTTATTTCTAGGTTTTGTGTTTCTATGTTTTGGTTCTCAATCGGGGACAGCTGTCTATCGTTGTCTCTGATTGGGAATCATACTTAGGCAGCCTTTTTCCACCTGTGTTTTGTGGGTAGTTGTTTTCTGTTTTGTGTCGGCACCAGACAGAACTGTTTCGTATTGTTCTACTTTGTTGTTTTGTTTCAGTGTTCAGTTTGAATAATTATCATGAACACGTACCATGCTTTGGTCCTCTTCTTCAGACGAGAGATACACGATGTCACATAGTGCTATCCATTAAAGTGTGCAAAACAAAGGAGCTGATCGTGGAATACAGGGCTGAACAGGTCCCCATTAACATTGGCGTTGCTGTAGTGGAGCGGGTTGGAAGTTTCAAGTTCCTTGGTGTCCACATCACCAACAAACTGTCATGGTCCAATATACTAAGACAGTCGTGAGACTGAAAAGATTTGGTATGGGTGCCCAGATCCTCAAAAGGTTGTACAGCTGTACCATTGAGAGCATCCTGACCAGTTGCATCCCTGCCTGGTATGGAAACCGCTCAGCATTTGACCGTAAGGTGCCACAGAGGGTAGTGTGCATGGCCCAGTACATCACTGGGGCCAAGCTTCCTGCCATCCGGGAACTATATACTAGGCGGTGTCAGAGGAAGGCCCTAGAATTGTCAAAGACTCTAGTCACCCAAGTCATAGACTGTTCTCTCTGCTACATCACTGCAAGTGGTACCGGAGCGCCAAGTGTAGGACCAAAAGGATCCTTAACAGCTTCTACCCCCAAACCGTAAGACTGCTGAACAATTTATCAAACGGCCACCCACTGCTGCTACTCGTTGTTTATTATCAATGCATTGTCACTTTACCCCTACCTACAGTATATGTACAAATTACTTTGACAAACTTGTACCCCCACACATTGACTCGGTACCGGTACTGTCACAACTTCTGCCGAAGTCGGTTCCTCTCCCTGTTAGAACGACGTTCGGCGGTCGACTTCACCGGTCTTCTTGCCATCACCGATCCACCTTTCATTTTCCATTTGTTTTGTCTTGTTTTCCCACACACCTGGTTTACATTCCTTCATTACTTGTTGGGTATTTCACCCTCTGTTCCCCCCATGTCTGTGTGTGAAATTGTTTGTTGTAAAGTGCTTGTGCACTCTGACTGGTTCGCGACGGGTTATTTTGTATCCATATTTTGTTGTTCTGGGTGCCGTTGGTTTTGCACATTAAACTGCTCTGGTTATTACCCAGTTCTGCTCTCCTGCACCTGACTTCCCTGTAGCTAGTCACACACCCCTTACATGTACCCCCTGTATATAGCCTCGTTATTTTTATTTTATTGTGTTACTTTTTGATTAGATTTTTTTACATGAGCTAATTTAGTAAATATTTTCTTAACTCTTTTGAACTGCATTGTCCGTTAGGGGCATGTAAGTAAGCATTTCACAGTACCTGTTGTATTTGGCGCATGTCACAAATAACATTTGATTTGATTTGATTTACTCTCCAAATGTTTATTGAAAAAAAATAGATATCCACAATAAGCACTTGTTGTCTCAGAATTACATTGTCTGTCAGCCATGTGCGTACTTGTAGTGAAGTCAGGTGAAGGAGAGCAGAGAATTGTGAACAGCAGCACACACTTTATTTCGGCAGGAGAGAGATTACAGACGGACGCAGCTGTCCAGCCAACAAGGCAAAGTGTAAAGCGCGCAAAAACCGTCACAAAACATCAATGTTTAATAATTCAAAACAAGCTTTGTGAAATAACACGGAGAGAACGAAGCCCATCTTGGCGCGTTACAAAAAAACACATAACACACAAACAATATCACACAAAGACATGAGGGGGAACAGAGGAATAAATACATTGAGTGATTGGGGAATATAAACCAGGTGTGAAAAACAAGACAATACAAATGATAAATAAAAAATGGAGCGGCGATGGCTAGAAAGCCGGTGACGTCGACCGCTGCAACGAACAAGGAGAGGAGCCGACTTCGGTGGAAGTCGTGACATTGTCACAGTCGTTGGTTAGCTAACTAGAGAAAGACATGGTGTCAATAAAAGATACAACAAGCTGAAACAAGCCACCTACGATTCATCACATGGCAACTTCTTGTTATTGTTGCTAGCTATCTGGCCATCCAGAATCATAACAACACACAGCCTTCTGCCTCTGTGATGTGCGTGCATCCTTTTCGTGACGTGTTTCCTCCCAGTCTGATACATTCTGCTCTCTGCTCCAGTAGGAATACAGTTACAGAGATGCCATGGTAGGGATTTAAGTAGTTTATTATGATTTAATTGCTCTAAATCTCCCCTGCAATCTCTCAGCACTTCACAGGAGGGTGATGAAAGGATTAGTCATGAGGGAGTCTCTCTTTTTTTCTCTCCTTCTGTTTTCCATTTGAAATGGGAGCACAGTCTCACTCTCATTTTGTTTTAGCAAAAGACACACTCCCTCGTTCACTACTTAGCTGTAGAGAGTGAGAGCGAGGAGAGAACACACACACACACACACACACAGAGTTACACAGACGCACACAGTCACACGGTAACACACTCACACACCAACCAGCTGCAGAAGATGAGAGAGAGGAGTAGAAATCTCCTTACTGTGTCTACAGAGACGGAACAGCAGTAACTGCTTTAGATAATTATACACTGTTTGACTTTTGTTAGCTATGCATGTCTCAGCATGATCAAATGATCATCCTATTTACTTCACTCACTTCCTGTAATGTCATTATCATCATAAATCATCATCATTATCACCACCACAACCATTATAATTGTTGTTATCCGCATTTTCAGTATCCTCTTCATTGTCACCTTCATCCTTATCATTATCTTCAATATCATTATTAAGGACTTTTGATTTGGTCCAGTGATGTGTTAACTTCATCATATCCATTTTTATTTATATATAAACTTGTATTTTCCCAATGGTGCCACGAGTACAAACATTTTCTCACAAACAGGAGGATTTTTTTTACATGAAAAATAAACAAAAAGAGTCAATATAACCACAAGGCACAACCTCGACACCACAATTTAAACAAATAAACCACCTCAATCAATCGAAACAACTGTAATCATCAATTCATTCAACACCAGAGACCTAAACTGCCCCAGCGGCACCAGGGAATCAAGAATTTTTTTAGGTTTTTCCAACACTTGTAGGCATTAAAACTAAAGGATTTACCTAAAGACCAGAGGGACCTCAAGAGTTTACCAATCATGCGAGCGGGTTTGGTAGCTCATTCTGTTATACGTTAGCAAGGAGGTTAGGTAAGTTGGAAGCCTGTGTAGTAGAGCTTTGCAAACAAAAAAGGAATAATTAAGTTATCTACGGGACTTCAATGAGGACCAGCCAACCTCTTGATACAAGATGCAGTTGTGAGTATTAAAACTGTCACCTGTGATAAAGTGAAGAGCACTATGGTAAATGGCATCCAAAGGTTTAAGTGTAGTGGCTGCAGTAATCTGATAAATAGTGTCCCCATAGTTAACTGGCAGGAAAGTTGACTGTATAATCTGCTTCCTGCTATTTAGAGAGAGGCATCTATTTCTAAAAAAGAAGCCCACTTTAAATTTATTTAATGAGCATGAATTGTTTGTCAATTCAAATCCCCAGATACCTAAAGGACGGTACCCGATCGATGGGAGAAGCATCCAATGAGTAAATGTGTAGTTCATCTGAAACATTAGAGAACTAGAGAATTAGAGAACAACATATATTTAGTCTTTCCCAGTGAAGGACACGCTCTGTCCTGCTCCACTTCACCTGTCTGTCCTTGTCAGCGTCAGCTGAATCATTACTCATTCCATATGTGTTTCATCTGGAGGTGTGTGTGAGCCCCACATACGCGTGTTTTCGCATCATGTGTGTCTGCTCGCGTTAGCATGCATGCATGTGTGTGTTTGTACACGTGCATGCATTTAAGAGCTGTAACTGCCTGGATTAGATAATTACAGGAAGTGTGTATGGGCACTGGCATAACACCACTGCCACATCCCCTCTGTCTCTACCATAAAGATCTAATAGCACAAAACATACACAAACTGTTTGATATCAATGATGCTACCAGAACAACCAGACTAATCTCAATCCTAATAGCACCTAGAGATCTAATACCTTTTAAAACAAACCTTAACTCTGCTTGTACCACATAGATCTCTAATGGTAGCACAACCAAGAGACTGGATCTAAAATCTGAAAAATAAACTGAAACTATCTGTCTCTACCAAGATATCTAACACTATAAAGACACTCTCTGTCTCTAGATGTAACGCTACTAAAAACAGATGCTGAAATAACAAATAACAGAATCCCCATCCTGAAACACTGGCATTTAGAAAGCCCTGTAGGTGTTTGAAGTAACTTAAACCTTGACATTTAACTCCATAGAAGTTATGTCTGAGGAGATGGTGAGGGTAGCCAGGAGTATTCTCCTCTCCTCAGAAAATGGCAGCTCCAATTTGGGAAAGGGAGGAATACAGAGGGTCTCATTTGATCATATAAACCAGCTGTGTGCTTGACTGCTCTGCCTGACACTATGAAGCTTTAGGGGGTTTTCTAACACACTACAGACCATGTCTCATCCAATTCTGTGCTTCAGGTCCCAGGGGAAGTGGCCCTCTCTGGGGTGGTAGCTTCTGACTCTGGTCCTTCACCTCCAGACCTGGGCTCCAGAGCTGTAGACATGATAAGAAGGAACACCTTACGGGTTTGATTAGAGAGAAAAAACACAGAGTAAATAAATATTAAGAACACCTGCTTTTTCTATGACATAGACCAGTGTTACTCACAATTTTTGGTAAAGGGGCCACTTTGGGTTGAGACAATCATTCAGAGGGCCGCACAGATCTTTAGTTTGTTGTATTTTTTCTTCCAATATGATCAATTATCAATTGAGAGCAAATTCTGAGCAATAGAGCACATGCAATTGATTACTCAGTGTGTGTGTCACGCCCTGACCTTGAAGATCCTTTTTATGTCTCTATTTTGGATTGGTCAGGGTGTGAGTTGGGGTGGGCATTCTATGTTTTGTGTTTCTATGAATTTCTATGTTTTGGCCGGGTATGGTTCTCAATCAGGGACAGCTGTCTATTGTTGTCTCTGATTGGGAACCATACTTAGGTATCCTTTTTCCCACCTGTGTTTGTGGGAAGTTAACTTTGTTTGATGGCACATAGCCTGAAGCTTCACGGTTTGTTTGTGTATTGTTTAGTCGGTGTCATTTTGAGTTAATAAAGAGAAAATTTGCGCTTACCACGCTGCACCTTGGTCCACTTCCTTCAACAGCGTGTGTGTGGGCACGGGCATGGGCCTTTGCGTGTGTGTGTGAACCATGTGTTCAATCACTATTAAACTTCCCCATCCTAATCAAACTCATGGTCCAGTGACACACTACTTCCACTTTAAGATAAATAACTAAGAGATAAAGGCAGAAGGATGATGTTCCCCCTAGTTACTGACCTACTGCCCGTTTTGCATTATTCCCCAAATAGTTAAGGTTAGGATTTGTGGACTGTAAGCTGATGCTAGATATGTGCCCAAGGACAGCCACTGCCCAGGGTCAGATAAAGACAACACTTCCGCTTCTTGTCTGATGAAAGGAATTCTTCCCCTCAGGACAGCTGATAGGCTGGGCTGTGAGGATCAAATAACCCTTTCAGTAATCACAACATCTTTCCCAGAAATCCAAGTTCTTACCAATGCTCTTCTGGGAGAAGCTTTAGAATGTTACTAATGTTCTTTCTGATATACAGTATCTTTATCTAGGTCAGACACTATCTAGGTCAGACACTCCGTAATTCAAAATGTATCTTCACGTTCATATAACATATGATACAACAAAGTATGAACCATGCACTAGATATATTAGCATTAATACCTTAGGTTCTGTCTCTGATTCACTCTGCTTTACTGTAAATGCTGTTGAAAGATGAGATAATTCCTTTAACTTTCTGACCATATCTAAAATGCATGGTGACTGCAAGGGGCTGTTAGCCTACATTCATTATAAGCCTATATTGGAGCTTAAAGTTCATCAGTGTTCACATCACTAAGGAATTACCTTGGTCCACACACACCCACACAGCACGACAGCACCTCTTTTCCCCTCAGGAGGCCGAGCACTTGTTGGCTGCTTTTCCTTCACTCTGCTGTCCAACTCATCCCAAACCATTTCAATTGGGTTCAGGTTGGGTGATTGTGGAGGCCAGATTATCTGATGCAGCACTCCATCACTCTCCTTCTTGGTCGAATAGCCCTTACACAGCCTGGAGATGTGTTGTCATTGTCCTGTTGAAAAACAAATGATAGTCCCACAATCGGCAAACCAAATGGGATCGCTGCAAAATGCTGTGGTAGCCATGATGGTAAGGTGTGCCTTGAATTCTAAATAAATCACAGACAGTGACATCCTCCATGCTTCACGGTTAAGTGTGCCTTTATCTTGGCCAGGTCGCAGTTGTAAATGAGAACTTGTTCTCAACTACCCTACCTGGTTAAATAATCACCCGACCTGATCCGAATTGAAATGGTTTGGGATGAGTTGGATGCGGAAATCATCTGTTCACCTACTCTGCATCTCATAGCAGTTGGAACCAATCATTTCAAATTTGGACTCATCAGACCAAAGGACAGATACCACCAGTCTAATGTCCATTGCTCATGTTTCTTGGCCCAAGCACGTCTCTTCTTATTATTGGTGTTCTTTAGTAGTGGTTTATTTGCATTAATTAGACCACGAATGCCTGATTCACGCAGTTTCCTCAGAACAGTTGATGTTGAGATGTGTCTGTTCTCTGTCAAGCCTCTATTTGAGCTCCAATGTCTGAGGTTGAATTTATCCTCTGCAGCAGAGGGAACTCTGGGTCTTCCTTTCCTGGGGTGGTCTTCATGAGATTCAGTTTCATCATAGCGCTCGATGGTTTTTGCAACTGCACCTGAAGAAACTTTAGAAGTTCTTGGAATGTTCTGTATTGAATGACCTTCATGTCTGGTTGAAATAATGCCAGGAATGTGCAAAGCTGTCATCAAGGCAAAGGGTGGCTACTTTAAAGAATCTCAAATCTCAAAAATATTTTGATTTGTTTAACACTTTTTTGGTTACTACATGATGCCATGTGTTATATCATAGTTTTGATTTCTTCCAAATTATTCTACAATGTAGAAAATAGTAAAAAAATAAGAAAAACCCTTGAATGAGTAGATGTGTCCAAACTTTTGACTGGTACTGTATATATATTTACAAACAAAGATATGGAGGATTGGAAATGATGTAGACAATTACATTGATGGAAGCCGCAATATGTCTGCAATATTAAAGCTGATCAACCACCTACAAGATATATATATATAAATAAACCTCCTTGTCCTCCCATCACCATAATCTTTGGTACTACTCACAGAGGCTCTATGCAGCAGCAACAACAGGCTCTCTGATGTAATTTCACCTCTCCGTTAACTGTTGGCACGCAGACCGCGGCAAAACCAGAAATATTTGAAAGGATCGTCTTTGGCAAAATGTCATCCTAAGTTTTGTTATTTTTTACTTTGAAATCTGCTGGGTCTCCAATATGATTCCACTCACTTTTTAACTGGGTATTCTATTTGTTATTCCACTCACTTTTTAACTGGGTAGTCTATTTGTTATTCCACTCACTTTTTAACTGGGTAGTCTATTTGTTATTCCACTCACTTTTTAACTGGGTAGTCTATTTGTTATTCCACTCACTTTTTTGTTGGTCTTGACTCTTGACTAGGAGGCCTGTTCAATAATTTCACAACAGAATTACCTTTCGTAAGGCTTGCTCGCTAATGTTTCGGTTTGGTTTGCTAACTAGCTAGTGCCGTCATTCAAAATAGCACACACATTTTGTAATAACATAAGCTAATTAGTTATGAATGGCAACCCTAAGGATATAAAGTTGAGGCAAAAATATTGATCTTTTGATGATGAAAATGTAATATTCAACTTCAAGCTTTACCTGACAAACATGGGGCTTCGGATTTTATTTGAAAGACAATCTATATGTATGAACCCCATAAACTTTCCCCAGGTGAAGCATTCCAGAATCTGATTGCGCCCTCTCCTGGCAAGGATACATTTTACAGTGCCACCTTCTACATTAGACAAGGACAGTTTTTCTATTTCTCTAGTTCAACAGCAGGTAGCCTGATCATGCAGACTCAGAGGTACATATCCTCAGGCTCTGTATCACCCAGGGTCTTTATCTTGTCTTTACATTATTGGTTTTATAGAGGGTTTCATTTGTGGGTATTCATTCAGCACACACAAATGTAAGCAACCAGGAGACCCATGAGGCAGCGCACAATTGGCCCAGTGTTGTTAGAGTTAGGGAAAGGATTGGCAGGCTGGGATGTCCTTGTCCCATCGCGTGTGGTGGGCTGGGCGAATGCACGCTGACTTCCGTCAGCATTTGTCCGTGTTTCCTCCGACACAATGGTGCAGCTGGCTTCCAGGTTAAGCGAGCAGTGTGTCAAGAAGCAGTGCGGCTTGGCAGGGCCGTGTTTCAGAGGACGCATGGCTCTCGACCTTCGCCTCTACCGAGTCCATACGGGAGTTGCAGCTATGGGACAAGACTGTAACTACTGATTGGATGTCACAAAGTTTCAAAAACACACAGAAAAATGCATAAACTGACCAGGTGAATCCAGGTGAAAGGTACAGTATGATCCCTTGTTGATGTCACTTGATAAATCCACTTCAATCAATGTAGATGAAAAGGAGGACACAGGTCAATTAAAGAAGGATTTTTATCCTATCCTATCCCACTTCAATCAATGTAGATGAAAAGGAGGACACAGGTCAATTAAAGAAGGATTTTTAAGCCTTGAGACAATTGAGACATGGAATGTGTATGTGTGCCACTCACCGGTTTGTGTCAATAATAAATAGGCAAATAAATATTTGTTTTGTGTTTCTGACCTACAGGTTTAATTTTTTTTGTGGCAACAGGTCACAAATGTTGCTGATGGTATTGCACACTGTGGTATTTCACCTTACAGATATGGGAGTTTGTCAAACTTTGATTGGAATTTTTTGTGGGTTTGTGCAATTCTATGGTTGTACATTTGGCAGGAGGTTAAAAATTGCATCTCGGTAATGTTCTCTCTCTCTCTCTCTCTCTCTCTCTCTCTCTCTCTCTCTCTCTCTCTCTCTCTCTCTCTCTCTCTCTCTCTCTCTCCCTCTCTCTCTCCCCCCTCTCTCTGTACAGAGCTATTGGAGTTGAACAGGACGTGGGTGTTCCAGGGACCAGGTCCCTCCCTGCAAACCCAGACCATGATGTTGGACGAGGCCCATGAGAGGCTGTATGTAGGGGCTAAGAACACCCTGTACTCCCTCAGCCTGGAGAGAGTTAACCACCAACACAGAGAGGTAGGTCTGTCTGTCTGTCTGTCTGTCTGTCTGTCTGTCTGTCTGTCTGTCTGTCTGTCTGTCTGTGTGTGGAGGTGATTTGAACTCTTGCCCCTTGCCCCTCCAGGTCAGTAGGTTACCCAAACAGAGTGCATACATTTGTGTGTCTTTATTATGTTACTAAAGTTTGGACACAGAGTCCTTCCATAAAGAGCACGTCTGGACACAGAGAGGAGAGAGATACTGCCACATGCCCAGTCTCAAATCCCAACTTTCCTTAACATCTCATAGGCTACGTGAAATTGTTTCCATAATGTATTACTAATATTTCTCCAGCACTATACACACGTGTAATAATAATTATTGGCCAATAGAGTCAGTGGGACTGGCTGTCACATCTGACTGTTTCCCTGAGGTGGATGAAGTAGTAAATAATTGTGCTATAATGAGGTGTTATGAACTTTAGTTCTGTTTAATTATGTTAGACAATGACATACAGAGGAGGATAAGTTACAACTGACTATGGAACATATCTGTAATGCAGATGTCTAAGTGTAAAGTAATGTGGTTATTATTGTCCATTTCCTACTGAGTTATATGAGGTCTTGGGGATGTTTATTATTATGTTTCAATCTGTTCTCTTGAAATTCCATAGTATCACTGATAATATATTTAATAATATACTTAATGATGATAAAGAGTGATTTGGGGCTGATGTTTTCCATACAAACATGTTGCTGTGTCTTAACTTGACCCTTTAGAATTACAAAGATTCACTATGTTTACTAAACTCTTAGAATTAGTAGTTCTTCAAGGAACCATTGCTAGTGAATGGTTCATTTTTGCACCTTTGGTGAGGTGAGGGGATCTTGGAGGAACCTATTTCGTATTTGGTATTTTATTAGGATCCCCATTAGCTGTTGCAAAAGCAGCAGCTACTGTCACAATGTTCGTAATAATAATGGTCGGACCAAGGCGCAGCGTATGTGGAGTTCCACATATTTTAATGAAAGTGAAACTTTAAGCAAATACAAAACAAAATAAAGAATAAACAAACCGTGATGACAATGGAGTGCTAACCAGCAACTAAACATGAACAATATCCCATGACCCACAGGTGGAAAAAATGCAATCTAAGGATGATCCCCAATTAGAGACACCGATTACCAGCTGCCTCTAATTGGGAATCATACACAAACACCAACATAGACAAATAAACCTAGAAGCCCACATAGAAATAATAAACTAGGCTAAACACCCCTAGTCACGCCCTGACCTACTCTACCATAGACAATACAGGCTTTCTATGGTCAGGACGTGACAGCTACTCTACCTAGGGTCCACACAAAATATGAAACATAACATAATACAGAACATCAATAAACAAGAACAGCTCAAGGATAGAACTACATATTTTTTTAAAGGCAAATGTAGCCTACATATCAATACATACACACAAACTATCTAGGTCAAAGAGGGGAGAGCCATTGTGCCGTGATGTGTTGCTTTGTCTGTTTTTTTTAACCAGGTTTGCTGTTTATTTGAGCAATATGAGATGGAAGTTCCTTGCAATAAGGGCTCTATATAATACTGTATGCTTTCTTGAATTTGTTTTGAATTTGGGGACTGTGAAAAGACCCCTGGTGGCATGTCTGGTGGGTTAGGTGTGTGTGTCAGAGCTGTGTGTAAGTTGACTGCAAACAATTTGGGATTTCCAGAACATGAATATTTCTTATAAAAAGAAGAAGTGATGCAGTCAGTCTCTCCTCAACTCTTAGCCAAGAGAGACTGTCATGCATAGTATTTATATCAGACCTCTGATTACAATGAAGAGGAAAACGTGTCACTCTGTTCTGGGCCAACTGCAGCTTAACTAGGTCTTTCCTTGCAGCAGTGGACCACACAACTGGACAATAATCAAGATTAGACAAAACTAGAGCCTGCAGATCTTGCTTTTTAGAGTGTGGTGTCAAAAAAGCAGAGCATCTCTTTATTACGAACAGACTTCTCCCCATCTTTACAACCATTGAATTTATATGTTTTGGCCATGACAGTTTAAAATCTTAGGTAACACCAAGTAATTTAGTCTCCTCAACGTGTTCAACAGCCACACCATTCATTACCAGATTCAGCTGAGGTCTATAACTTAATAAGGAATGATTTGTACCAAATACAATGTTCTTAGTTTTAGAGATGTTCAGGACCAGTTTATTACTGGCCACCCATTCCAAAACAGACTGCAACTCTTTGTTAAGGGTTTCAGTGACTTCATTAGCTGTGGTTGCTGATGCGTATATGGTTGAAAAACACATATGTTTTTTTCAACAATATGTTTCGATCAATAATATCAAAGGCTGCACTGAAATCTAACTGTACCGCTTCCACAATCTTCTTATTATCAATTTCTTTCAACCAATCATCAGTCATTTGTGTCAGTGAGGTACGTGTTGAGTGCCCTTCTATATGAGCATGCTGAAAGTCTGTTGTTAATTTGTTTACAGAAAAATAGCATTGTATTTGGTCAAACACAATGTTTTCCAACAGTTTGCTAAGAGCTTGCAGCAAGCTTATAGGTCTGCTGTTAGAACCAGTAAAGGCTGCTTTGCCGCTCTTGGGTAGCATAATTACTTTGGCTTCTTTCCAGGCCTGAGGACAAAGACGTTCCTCTCGGCTCAGATTTAAAATATGACAGATAGGAGTGGCTATAGAGTCAGCTACCATCCTCAGTCGCTTTCCATCTAAGTGGTCAATGGTTTCCTGGATATAGCCACTATATTGTGATCCCTGCATCCAATCAGTTTGAATACAGCTTTAGAACAAAGTTCTATAGTATTAGTAAAAATGTGATCGATACATCTTGATTATCTTGTTCCTGTAGTGTTTGTAAACACCCTGTTAGGTTGATTAATAACCTGAACCAGATTACAGGCACTGGTTACAGTAAGACACTTCCTCTTGAGCAGACAGCTTGATGAAAACCAGTCATTATTTAGGTCCCCAAGAAAGTAGACCTCTCTGTTTACATCACATACATCATCAAGCATTTCACACATATTAGTTACACACCTAAAATGCCTTCAAACTCAACTCTGAACCTCAAAGCTAGTTCCACTGCTTTTTTTCATTGTTCCCCTTTACTCAGGGACTGATTTAGATCTGTGACACCAGGTGTGTGCAATTAATTATCAGATATTAAATTAAACTAGCAGGCTCCGAACATCATAGATTAAGAGTGAAATACCCCTGCTATAATGTATTAATTAAAGGAAAATTCTACCCCAAACTATCTTTTGATATTTGTTTCATTAGTCCATTGTTGACATAGTTGTAACGGTTTCCTTCTGGGGAAAGAGAGGCGGACCAAAATGCAGCGTGGTTAGTTTTGTACATCTTTAATAAAGATGAAAGTACAACAATCTACAAAACAAGAAACGTGAAAAAAACAAAACAGTCCTATCTGGTGCCACAAACACAAAGACAGGAACAATCACCCACAAAACCCAACACCAAACAGGCTACCTAAATATGGTTCCCAATCAGAGACAATGACTAACACCTGCCTCTGATTGAGAACCATATCAGGCCAAACATAGAAATAGACACACCAGACACACAACATACAATGCCCACCCAGCTCACGTCCTGACCAACACTAAAACAAGGAAAACACACACGAACGATGGTCAGAACGTGACAATAGTCATACATGGATGACTATCATACATGGATCATACATGGATGATTTCTATATTTTGAAAGGTACATATCTTGAAAGCTTGATAGCTGACAACAAAATATTTTAGAAAAATGTCTATCTTTGATAAGCTACCCATGAAAGGTCTGAAAATAGCCCACATTAAAACAGTACCAGTTAAAAGTTTGGACAGACCTACTCATTTAAGGGTCCTTCTTTATTTTGCAGCAGGCCTGATTCACACAGTCTCCTCTGAACAGGTGATGTTGAGATCTGTCTGTTACTTGAACTCTTTGAAGCATTTATTTGGGCTGCAATTTCTGAGAATGGTAATTCTACTGAACTTATCCTCGGCGGCAGAGGTACCTCTGGGTCTTCCTTTCCTGTGGTGGTCCTTACGAGAGCCAATTTTATCACAGCTAGTTTTTGCGACTGCACTTGAAGAAACATTCAAAATTCTTGGCATTTTCCGCATTGAATGACATTCATGTCTTAAAGTAAGGATGGACTGTCGTTTCTCTATGCTTATTTGAGCTGTTCTTGCCATAATATGGACATGGTCTTTTAACTTCTGTATACCACCTCTACCTTGTTATAACACAACTGATTGGCTCAAATGCATTAAGAAGGAAGGAAATTCCACAAATGAACTTTTAACAAGGCACACCTATTAATTGAAATGCATTCCAGGTGACTACCTCATGAAGATGGTTGAGAGAAAGCCAAGAGTGTGCAAAGATGTCATAAAAAGCAAAGAGTGGCTACTTTGAATAATCTAAAATCTAACATTTATTTTGATTTGGTTAACACTTATTTTTCTTTATCAAAATGTGTTTTTTTTTGGCAGAAATGCCTTCTTGAACATGTGCCTTAATAATAAACTTGCATACCATATGTAAATACGAATTCAATTAAATTACAAGCCTAGTTGGTTTCACCAAGGAAGTAATGCAACCTTCCCACCTGCCATGATTGGCTGAGATAATGAGTGGGCTTGACATGCCGAGAGATGATAGCATATAGTACCCTTCTGTCTATTTGAGCTGGTCAGTACAGTGGTTGCCAACTAAACGTGTCTAGATTATGCTGCAGGATTGAGAGGTCATTTGTTGTTTAGTACAGTACCCTGTGTCACTACTTCATTGCTCCAGACCAGTTCAGGGGAAGCACTGATGGTGCTTTTGGGTCCCAAGGTGCTAATGTGTCTCTAACTGACAATGAATGGGCAACATAAACCAGATAGAATGATAATTGTGCACGACTTCAAAATTGCATTTCAATGAACTGAATGAGGAGGATGAAGAAGGTGATTGAATTTAGAACAATAGTTTAAGAATTGCTATTCCTCTGTCCTGCATACGCACCTGGAAAAATACACTTATTTTTGTTTCTACTTGTCAGTGGAAACAAAACTAAAACTAAAACCGTTGTTACACTAAGGTTTTTATTCTAAGAGAAAAGAAAATGTTCAATTATATTCCATGATATTGTGCATGTCTGCTAAATAATCAATTTGAAGGCACAGTCATATAGCCTCGACACCTACATAAAGCTGAATGACTCACTCATTCATGGCTTTGGATCAAAGTAAATAAGTACCAACATTCTTTCTGATAGTCTTTAACAAAGAAATGTTTTGGTTATCCTGACCTGGACACCATGCCCATTATGAGCTATTAGCAGGACAATAGACTCTTGCCAACACCTCTCTGTATTTTTATACCTTGTGCAAGGCAATTGATCAGCATTAAAAACTTTGGTGCTGCATCACATTGCAAACTACGTTGCTACAGATGCTGGTTTGATGCTCATGCTGGATGTGACCTGGAGAGATAACAAACTGAATTTATTTACAAATTAGTAAGAATGTCTGACCCCATGTTCAAGAATGGCCTTTTTCCTCTCTCAGTTTATGTTATCTCTGTTTGGGTATCGGTTATCTCCATTTGGGTATTGATTAGACTACAATTAAGGTGTGGAAATGTTAGGATTATTTTGCTCTTACTGTACTGGAGCCGAGTCCTGACGGGCCTCATTGTACAGCACTATTATGGGCTATTTGCAGGACAATAGACTCTTACCAAGAGGGAGGGTAGGGGGAGAATTGTATCGACAAATGTATTTCTTAGTTAGGTTGACTGTATCACAACAGGCCGTGATTGGAAGTCCCTTTGGGTGGCGCACAATTGGCCCAGCATCGTCCGTCTTTGGCCGGTGTAGGCCGTCATTGTAAATAAGAATTGATTCTTAACTAACTTGCCTAGTTAAAGGAAGGTCACATTGTACAGCGCCATATTTTCCTAATGGAAACCCTGGGGGTTTCGTTTTTCGTCTTTCTTGGAATATTAATCAAATGAATTGAGCTACATTTCTTACAAAAAGAAGGTTTTATGAGCCGACGGCAGGCTTTTAGTTTCTCTCCCTCTAAAAACAGAAGTAAATCATTATAAATAACAAACTGGCTTGATTTAGAAATTAGTAAGAATGTCTCACCTCACGTTCAAGAATGGCCTTTTTCTCACTCACTTTCAGTCATTTGTAAACTAAATAATCTCCTAAATATTGTTATTTTTTAGACAAGCCATAGAAAGTTGGCTGGAATTTCAGTTTAATCCACCAGAAAACACAGAACAAATAATCCAACAAATATTGCCGTTATACTTAAGTATACTAATTGATCGGAAAAAAATGATCAATTGGAACCTTTAACATGTGGAAGGGGGAAAAAATCTGATTGTTATTATGATTAACCCTGTTAACACATTAACCCTGTTCACAAGTGTAGCAGGCTGTGGATTCTGCAAACAACGTTTCTAGGATGGGCTATTAGCAGGACAATACATGTATATATTGGTCATATCAGTCATGGCGCCTGAGTGGCAAAGTGGTCTAAGTCACTGCATCTCAGTGCAAGAGGCATCACTACAGTCCCTGGTTCGAATCCAGGCTGTATCACATCCGACTGTGATTGGGAGTCCCAGAGGGTGGTCTGATACAAGCATGGGGACTGGTCTTGATAAATCAATGAGATTATTTTTTTATCTCTGCAGGTTGAGAACAAATTAATGGAAATATACAGTATTATACAGAGACATGAGTGCATGGAACTCTCTTCCGTCTAATATAGTGCAAGTGAACAGCAAACCTGGTTTAAAAGAACAAATAAAGCAACACCTCATGGCACAACGCCTCTCCCCCATGTGACCTACTTGTTGTGTGTATGTACTGACATGTGTGTGAAACTGATAGATGAGCACATACATTTAAAAACATGAACGTGTAATGTGTGTGTATCTAAATTGGAACGTTTGTTTTGTCTGTAATGTATTTTTCGTTAGCTGTCACCATTGGCATTGGCTAATGGGGATCCTAATAATTCAAATCAAATCAACAATGCACAAATGAAACAAATACCAAAAGTTAGATTTCCTTTAATGTAGTAATGGGTTCCTGGAGGAACCTTGGACTGGAGGCATGGCTTAGTAGGGGCCTGGCTTTTAGATAGATTTTTTTTGTGCCACCCTTTCAAGTAAATGTCATTCCTGTTCATCTGTTCTGTTCTATTGTCATCACATGTTAAGGTTGAACACTGATAGTTGTGTAGCTTCACTGAGGCTTACAGAGGAGGAGTTCCTCAAGAGCCTATGCAAATCCCAAAGTTGGAACAGTTACCACTGTATTACTATATGTAATCAGCATTGTTTATATCAGAAAATTGACATTTGCAGTGTATAAACTTGAATGACATTTACTCTCATGGGTGCCCAAAAAAAACTATCTGAAAACTCCGCCTCCAGTAAGCCAAGCTGCCACCTCTGCAATTTATTATTAAAAAGGTACTAAATTGAACCCCTCCCATCCCATAAAGGTTCCTCAAAGAGTTCCTTGAAGACTCTTTTCAGAAGGGTTCCTTGAGGAACCTTTTTGAGCAGTTTTTAGAACCCTAAAGGCAGGGTAGCTTTAATTCTAAGAGTTCTAGTTCAGACACTTCAGGATGGTTATGATGGTTATGGAGACCTTTTGTGGTTCAGTCCACCCATAAACACACGTTAATTACAGGATGTCATGCTGAACACTCAGACAGAAAGTGTGCATGTGTGAGTGTGTGTTTGCATGTCCGTATGCATGTGTTAGTGTCTCATTTATTGTCATCTCTCATCAGATTGACTGGGCCAGCTCTGAGTCACAGGTAGAAGATTGTATGATGAAGGGTAAAGAGAAGGTAACAGAATCTGATGTACATCTACATCTGTCATAGTTTACCCTACATATATGCAGTGTGTTCAATATCTGTCTTGCCTACTACTTACTGAAACTACATACTGTGTGCTATTCATACTACATACTATTTAGAACATACTGTTTTGCAAAAATGTATGCCGTAACAATAAATATCAAAATACTAGGCTCACCCATACTGAGAATGCGACATCGAATGAGCATGTGCGCTGTTTCCCGCCATTTGAGCATTTTGGTACAACACAGCCTCGTGATTATCAGCTGATTATCAGCTGTGTTAAACACATGGTTCTGAAAAGACAAGTATCTTCCTCAATAGCGTGAAAGGAATTTGTACCACATAAAATCCCGAAATTAGTATGATATCTTGACATTTAAAGCATACTCATAAAAAAATATATATAATGACATACTGTACTATAAAATGTTCTATTTCCGCATACCTAATCAGCCTACAATTTAAAATGCAAGTACAGATATTCGGACACGCCATACACTTCAAGTTACCTACCTAACCTAACCTCCCCTCTGTCTCCCTCTCCCCCTCCCCTACAGTCAGAGTGTGCTAACTACATCAAGGTGTTGCAGCAGTTTAACACAACACACCTGTTGGCCTGTGGAACAGGAGCATTTAACCCTCTCTGTGCCACCATCAGGGTGGGACACGCAGGACAGGTGAGCAGGGATGGGATTTTTTCCTTGTAGTTATTGCAAATAAGGTTGATATGCGGACATATAGAAGGACATGCTGCTGTTTTGGCTCAGTCTCGTCATCTGTTCTTTAGACACCGGCAGTCTGTCCTGAATGAGCTGTAAAAACCTCAACACGCCCAATGGTCAATTTATGTTTCCTCAGAGAGAGACAGGGAGTTTGTTGATTCATCTGAAGGAGATACACACAGAGATACAAGGTGTGACATTATTGACGTTTGAGTGTCCTTTGAGAGAGAAAGGGAGAGAGGGGGAGGAGAAGAGAAAGAGGAAGTTGGTGCTGATAGTTAGTTTATGTCCTCTGAGAGAGCGAGGGAATGTGTTTGTCTGGATTGTAAATGAGTTTAATTTCTATCATCCCCTGTCTGTCTGAGAGGACCTGTGACAACAGCACCAGCAGGGAAAACAAACCAGTCTCCCACCAGACTTCAGTCAGAATGAAGAACAGAACATGCTATGGCTAAGGTCAAGCTCAGGGATGTCAATGTGTCACTACACCAAATACCCTGTTTCGTACGGCTAATTATCTGAAGACTCTTGTCACTTCCTTGCCATTCAGAGTGTTTAAAGACTTGTATCTGTGATGAAAAAGCAGCTTTATCGAATTACTGTTTGATAATGGTAACACAGGGGTGTCAATAGTTAATAGAGACTAGCAATTCTGACTGCCACTGTGTCCAGCCTGAGACATCCCCCCTGTTTGCTGAGAGGTGCTTCTAATAACGGTTGCTAGATGTTGGAACATATCGTGACACTCACACCTCACCATTGTCAAAGCCCCCCACGCTCTTCATTGTCCCTGCTTTATATACTGTTAATTTTCTTGTTTATACGTGACACTATGATTAATATATTTTTTACATTTGATCACACAAAATACGTACTCGGAAACAGGCCATTTTACGAAGTGTGTGTGCATGTTCGAGCGAGCATGAGTATGTGTGTTCTCACTGATACGTTTTGGTCCCCAGGCCAGACAGTTTGAGCTGGAGGAGCAGAGTGTAGAGAGTGGAAGAGGGAGATGTCCCTATGACCACAACAGCCCCGTAACCTCCACCCTGGACAGTAAGAAGACCACACACTATAAGACATTATCACTTCTGTTGTTTCACTTTCTACCTTCTTGTATGTTTCATAATATTTTATTTTCTCAATAACTCTCTGTCTCAGGCACACTTAGCCCTATATCCTAATAGAAGACTGATACTCTAGTAGAATTGCTGTTATTGAGTATATTGCACAGTGCTTAGAGCAGCGTTTCCCAAACTCGGTCCTGGGGGCCCCATGGGGTGCACGTTTCAGCTTTTGCCCTAGCACTACCCAACGGATTCAAATAATGAACTCATCATCAAGCTTTCATTATTTGAACAACTGTGTACTAGGGCAAAAACAAAACGTGTTTGGGAAACGGTGGCTTAGAGGCAGGTTTAGTTTTAGCACAACTAATTACAAATCCGTTATTTTTAGATTGTGATAAATAACCAAACAAAAAATTACCAAACATAATTTGCAATTGATTGTAATTTTGTTCTTAATTTAATTTAATGTGTGGAAAATTAGGTGTTAACTGATGAAACATCTGGTTTATTATGGTTTTTGTGTGTGTGTGTGTGTGTGTGTGTGTGTGTGTGTGTGTGTGTGTGTGTGTGTGTGTGTGTGTGTGTGTGTGTGTGTGTGTGTGTGTGTGTGTGTGTGTGTGTAGGAGGAGAGCTATATATTGGCCTGTATACAGACTACTGGGAAAATGATGCAGCTCTGTGTCGACTGAACAACCACAGCTACACACGCACTGAGAGAGACAACAGACAACAGCTCAACGGTCAGTGGCCAGGCATTTCTCAGTATTACTTTCTGTTTGATCTCTGGTACTCACCCACACTTATAGTCCCTTCAGAAAGTATTCATACCCCTTGACTTATTTCACATTTTGTTGTTGTTTTACAGCCTGAATTCAAAAGAGTTAAAAAAAAAAAAAATCTCACCCATCTACACACAACCCCATAACGACATAGTGAAAAGATGTTTTTAGGCATTTGGTTACTCTAGTAATTAAACCTTGAGTATCTGAAGCCCGCGGATATGGATAACCATTCTTTACCCCAGCCTTACATCTGGTGACAGCGGTGGTTCTTTCAAGACTAACTGCATTTGGAGCTGATTCGGAGCTGATTCTAGCTTGTCGATGTACTGGAGTTTCCTGACCTGGTTGGTGGTTCTGTGCTAAAGAGTTTCATTGTGAGTGACATCAGCAATGCTTATGACAGCAGGACTTCAACATTGGTTACTGTGACTACTTCCAGCAACATGAGACGACCCCTGCGCCTGTATTTTGTCTGCCAATGTTTTTATTGAAAGGTATCATGTTGGATGTTATTTTGCCCATTGCCCACATGTTATTTTTGCTAGCTAATGTTAGATGACCATCTCTGTGTGTTAGTTATCTAGCTGGCTAGATAGTAGCTAGCTTTACCTCACAAGTTCTGGACAGGAGGAGTTCGTACGTGCAGAGAAATGTTTTCCTCTCTCTGTCATCTCTGCCTGCGTACATGTACATACTTTCCCCCCCAATTGTGTGCTGCTGAGGCTGTGGGTGACTCAGGCACATTGTGGGACTAGCTAACTGTGGGTGGTGTCATTTGGGGAAAGGAAGAGATCGAAGAGGAGACATTCGGTGGTGTACCTGTGGGGCCTTTTGCCGAGGCATTGCAGGCTTGGCCAGTGACTGGGGATGACTGCTGTGGAGCAAGAGGTGCCTAGAGCACTATGGCGATGGTAGCACACGACAACATGGGCCTACCAACAACATCCAGGCCACCTGACCTACGAGTCATCATTCACTTATTGAGTGAGCATGGACCTGAAGGAACACACACATTTGCTTAAAAAAAGAAAGAAGATAATTTCGTACTGTGCTGTTGTGTTACTTTCTGTTAATATTCTAGTCAGGCCTGCGTGTCATCTAAATGTTGTAGTGATATTGTTGTGCTGTGGGACCATAATTGGAGGACTTTCATTTTTATACCAAATGATGGGGCTCTGGGCTATAAAGATCAGGGGTTGCTGGGGTTGCTCTAGTTTAGAGTTTGGTGCCAGCTCTCAGCTCATATTATTTATCCTTCATGTAATTTGTCCCCTGAAGTTGTTGCTCTAATGGTTGCTCTCATAATGGTTGCTCTAATAATTAAACCTTGAGTAATATCTATCTTAAGTTGCAGTGCCCATGAATAATCATTCTTTACCCTGGCCTAATACTAGTTAGCATTGGCTCACAAAACTAGCTCTAACTTCCATCATACTGCACACAGAGACATAAAAATGGTATCCATACGACTTCATCAGACTCTGGGTAGGTAAAAAAATCGCTTCATTGCCAGAATCCTGCATATCCCTTCTAAAGGGATACATTAGGATTTTGACAATTAGGCCCTTTATCTACTTCCCCAGAGTCAGATGAACTCATGGATACCATGTGTCTCAAATCAAATCAAACATTATTTGCCACTTGCACCGAATACAACAAGTGTAGACTTTACCGTGAAATGCTTACTTACAAGCCCTTAATCAACAGCGCTGTTCAAGAAGAAGGAACAATTTACCAAGTAGGTTAAAATAAAAAGTAACAATAAAAAGTAACACAATAAGAAAAACAATAACAAGGCTATATACAGGGGGCACCGGTACCGAGTCAGTGAAGAGGTACAGGCTAGTTGAGGTAATCTGTACATGTAGGTGGGGGCGAAGTGACTATCCATAGGTCACAAACAAACAGCGAGGAGCAGCAGTATACAAGAAGGGGGGTGTCAATGTAAATTGTCTGGTGGCGATTTTTCTGAATTGTTCAGCAGTCTAATGGATTGGGGTTAGAAGCTGTTAAGGAGCCTTTTGGTCCTAGACTTGGCGCTCCAGTACCTCTTGCCATGCGGTAGCAGAGAAAATATTCTATAACTTGGGTGACTGGAGTCTCTGACAATTTTATGGGCTTTCCTCTGACACCACCTATTATATAGGTCCTGGATGTCAGGAAGCTTGACCCCAGTGATGTACTGGGCCGTTCGCACTACCCTCTGTAGCGCCTTACGGTCAGATGCCGAGCAGTTGCCGTACCAGGTGGTGATGCAAAGTATCCTTTTAAAGTAACACAAGTATTTGCATATTAACAACAGGGCCTTTTCACATGGTATATTGTATATGCTCTCTACATAAATGTAGAAGTATGTTATATTTTCCTGGAGGCAAAGTGAACTTTGTAATCCTGCGGTCACATTCTCTTTCTGAAACTGTCATGTTTCCTCTAGAGCCTAAGTTCATTGGGTCGGTGGTGATTCCTGATAACGATGACAGAGATGATGACAAGGTCTACTTCTTCTTCACGGAGAGAGGGATGGACGCAGAGGGGGTTAACAAGGCTGTTTACACCCGGGTGGGACGGGTCTGTGCGGTGAGAACTGCATAAATGCTCTGTTCTATCCTGCATGCCAGCATATCCATATACTGTATCATGTCCTCCCTTCCTTCGCCTCCTTCCAATTCTAATCCAGTTCCTTCCCTCTCTCCCTCTCCTCTCCTCTCCCCTCACCCTCCATCCCCTTCAGAATGACCAGGGAGGTCAGAGGATGTTGGTGAATCGTTGGAGCTCCTTCCTAAAGACCCGTCTCATCTGCTCTGTGGCTGGACCCAACGGCATCGACACACACTTCGATGAGCTGGGTACGGCTGTGTTCGTGTGTGTTTCCTAGAGACGGGGATACACCTATAGTACTTTCACTTAATGGAACCCTAAATCTCTCTCTCTCTCTCTCTTTCTCTCTCCCATGTGTGTTTCATTTCAGAGGATGTATTTGTGTTGAAGAACAAGGATGAGAAGAATCCAGAGATATTTGGCCTCTTCAGTACTACAAGGTCTGCTGAGAGAGTCACGTGTGTTTAAAAAAATAAGTACTGGTATATTGTATTGAATATCTTCTCTCTCTCTCTCTTTCTCAATCTACACCCCTCCCCTCCCCAGTGCTGTGTTCCAGGGCTATGCAGTTTGTGTGTACCACATGGATGTTGTGCGAGCAGCATTCAACGGCCAATTTGCACACCGGGAGAGACCAGAGCACCACTGGACCCCATACAAAGGCCGGGTCCCCTACCCACGCCCCGGATCTGTGAGTTACAACCTACAGCTACAACATATACTGACTTATCAATAGGCTTTACATTACCTGATTGGCTCTCCATACATGATAAGTAAGGATACACGCACTGCATAGTTTGGTGCAACACAAGAAAAGTGTAGTTTAGGAATTTTCTTAAGAGTTGCAACTCCATTACAGCAAACTCCACACTGTATATCCAAACAATATACTTTCAATAATGTCTTTCAAAAATGTGATATTCCAGCAGCAGCATTGTACATTCACAGCACTCCCCTTATGCCTATGTATGTGGCAGCTGCCCTTTGCAGAGAAAGAGTGTTACAGGTTGTTATACAACATTTCCTGTGAATGTCAGAGCTACTGTAGCTGTCTCTGCAGGTCACATCAGTGATATCATTATACTGCAGCATACAGCTTCAATAGTAACCATTCGAGTCATTGACAGTGTAATGCTTTTTTCTTATTCATATGTTGCTTCTCCCCCATCTCTTCCACTCTCTTCCTCTCTCTCTCTCTTCCCTCTCCATCTCTTCCACTCTCTTCCTCTCTCTCTCTTTTCCCTCTCTATCCCGTTCCCTCTCCATCTCTTCCACTCTCTTCCTCTCTCTCTCTCTTTTCCCTCTCCATCTCTTCCACTCTCTTCCTCTTCCTCTCTCTCTCTCTTTTCCTCTCTCTATCCCTTTCCCCTCTCCATCTCTTCCACTCTCTTCCTCTCTCTCTCTCTTTTCCCTCTCCATCTCTTCCACTCTCTTCCTCTGTCTCTCTCTCTCTCTCTTCCCTCTCTATCCCTTTCCCTCTCCATCTCTTCCACTCTCTTCCTCTCTCTCTCTTTTCCCTCTCCATCTCTTCCACTCTCTTCCTCTCTCTCTCTTTTCCCTCTCCATCTCTTCCACTCTCTTCCTCTCTCTCTCTTTTCCCTCTCCATCTCTTCCACTCTCTTCCTCTCTCTCTCTCTTTTCCCTCTCCATCTCTTCCACTCTCTTCCTCTTCCTCTCTCTCTCTTTTCCTCTCCATCCCTTCCCTCTCTCCATCTCTTCCACTCTCTTCCCTCTCCATCTCTTCCCTCTCCATCTCTTCCACTCTCTTCCTCTGTCTCTCTTCTCTCTCTTCCTCTCTATCCCTTTCCCTCTCCATCTCTTCCACTCTCTTCCTCTCTCTCTCTTTTCCCTCTCCATCTCTTCCACTCTCTTCCTCTCTCTCTCTTTTCCCTCTCCATCTCTTCCACTCTCTTCCTCTCTCTCTCTTTTCCCTCTCCATCTCTTCCACTCTCTTCCTCTCTCTCTTTTCCTTCTCCATCTCTTCCACTCTCTTCCTCTCTCTCTCTTTTCCCTCTCCATCTCTTCCACTCTCTTTTCCCTCTCCATCTCTTCCACTCTCTTCTTCTCTCTCTCTTTTCCCTCTCCATCTCTTCCACTCTCTTCCTCTCTCTCTCTTTTCCCTCTCCATCTCTTCCACTCTCTTCCTCTCTCTCTCTCTCTCTTCCCTCTCTATCCCTTTTCCCCTCTCTATCCCTTTTCCCTCTACATCTCTTCCACTCTCTTCCTCTCTCTCTCTCTCTTCCCTCTCTGTCCCTTTTCCCTCTCCATCTCTTCCCCTTCTTCTCTCTCTCCAGTGTGCCAGTAAGGTGAACGGTGGTGGGTTCTCAGGTTCTAAGGAGTTCCCTGATGAGGTTCTGCGTTTTGTGCGTTCCCACCCCGTCATGTCCAGCCCGGTCCTGCCCCTCCACAAGAAACCTGTCCTACTGCAGACGGAGCCAGGAGGGAGGAGACTAATCCAGATTGCTGTGGACCGCGTCCAGGCCCAGGATGGACACTACCACGTCCTGTACATAGGCAGAGGTATGCACACTGACACTACACTATGATCATCCAGTGCTGTGTATCACCAAGGTTATAGCTCCCTCCACTGATCACATGCAGAATTACAATCACGATCTACAGGAAGGTAAGATAGGCCTACCAGATAGACAGGCACTGACATCCCAAAACAAAGCCTTTGACTCTCTACTATTTGGATGTCCTGGGTGGTTGTATTGGTGAAGGTGTGATATTTACATCACTTAAATACTCTCTCCCGTAGACGACTCTGTTGTGTTGAAAGTTATCAGCATCTACAACAAAGACACAGACACCATAGAGGAAGTACTACTGGAGGAACTGCAGGTGTTCAAGGTACTGCTGTTATTTAGCGCCACCATATGGCAAAAGATGGCCATTGCATCAATTACACATTCTTGGCACTCGACAATTTGATTTGTTTATGGAAGATCAAAATGTTTTCATGTTATTTCTTTCTAGGTCCCTGTGCCAATAACTGAGATCATCATATCTGCAAAACGAGTATGACAACTATTTATCATGTTAAAATCATAGTTACTAACATTGTTTTGAAGCATGATTGCTTAAAACTGCAGTATCTTCATCTAGCCACAAGATGACAGTGTATTGATTATCCGAATGTCAGGAAATGTAATGACAGTAGATAAAGCGTTTTATGATGTTGAAATTTACAAAAATGTGTACCTCTGTTAATTTTGGTCCCTGTGTTGTTGTTTTCATAGCAACAGCTCTATGTGGGTTCTGAGGTGGGTGTGGCTCAGGTGAGGCTCCATCAATGTGAACTGTACGGGTCAGAGTGTGCCGACTGTTGCCTAGCCAGGGATCCTTACTGTGCCTGGGATGGACTCACCTGCTCACGATACTACCCTGTTGGGGTCTACACCAAGAGGTGAGACAGAAACACAAACCTCATACACAAAGACACACAGGCATGTACAGTCACACACAGACATATGAACATGTGCACAGTGGTGCAGAGGCATCACATAGCAAATCATTAGCACCACTATCTTGCCTAATCCCTTCCTTCTTTCTCATCATCCCTTCCTGTTCTTCCCTTTGATGCCACTATGTCCTTATCTCACTTTCCCAAAAGCCCATTTAACAGCCTCCACCACTCCCCCTCTCTCTCTCAACAGACGATTCAGACGACAGGATGTTCGCCATGGCAACGCTGTACAGCTATGCAATGGGCTGCAGATTGATGGTCAGTCTGTGTGTGTGTTGGGGTGTGTGTGTGTGTATGGGGGGGGTAGAAAGTAATTACTCCTTGGCCAATGGCCTTTGGCCTGCTGAAGTAACAGAATGGTCACTGCTAAATTGTGTGTGTGTGTGTGTGTATGTGTGTGTGTGTGTGTGTGTGTGTTTGTGTGTGTAGGGGAGAAGTACCAGGGTGCGGAGGAGAGGCAGGTGTATGGGGTAGAGAATAACAGTACTCTACTGGAGTGTACCCCTCGTTCTCTACAGGCCAGAGTTCTGTGGTACATACAGAGAGGTCCAGACAGAGAGAAGGTGAGACAGACATACATACATACTGTATATACATACACACCACTTTCCTCCTTTCTTCCTTCCTTTTCCATCTCTCCTTACCTCCCCTCCCTTCCCTCTTCTCTCCCTCCCCCAGGTCAGAGGTGATGAGAGTGTAGTCATAACGACCCACGGGCTGTTATTCCTGATTGTGCAGATTGGGGACGCTGGCATGTACGTGTGTCAGACGGTAGAACACGGCTATGTCCATACCCTACTGAGGGTAACGCTTCATGTGCTGGAAGGGGAGAGGGTCAGTGCCCTGATACACAGGACAGGGGAGGAAGGAGAGGAAGAAGGGGAGACCACAGCAACCTCCTGTCACCTCCCCATAGATTCCCCTCCAGACCTCCATACTGGTTCCAACTCTGACCCCACTTCCAGACTACCAGGAGCCCTACCAGGGTCCTCCCTAGCGCCCGCTCCAGCTCCAGGCCCTACCTCTCGGCTGTGGTACAAGGAGTTCCTCCAGCTTATAGGATATCGAGATACACAGCGGCTGGAGGAGTACTGTGAGAGGGTCTGGTGCTCAGAGAAAAGACACAGGAAGACCAAACTTAGATACACCCAGCCACTGGGAAGAGGAGAGAGGAGGGCAAGGGGGAGGGGAGAGCCTCACAGAACCCCCAGACACACCATGGACACCTGAGAGGAGGGAGAGAGAGGATAGAACGACCACAGACACACAATGGGCCAGTTTTTTGTTGTTGTAGAGAATACTACTTCCAAACTAAGCTAAAAACGTGACACTTTCTTTTTTTAGACTTTACCGTAACGTCTTCTTCCTTCTTATAACCATATTACATTTTATGTTATATTGTGTTTTTACCTTTCCTTGTTTCTGCTGTAATCTTTGCCACTGATGCAAATGCTGAGTGTCCGTCAGAGGGAAGGCACATAGAACAGTTGAACTATTTATAACAACGTGGCCTTAAGACCACAGTGCTGACAGCTTCTCTGAACGGACATAGTACAGAAGATTCATAGCCATCCCAGCTGAAGCCACAGATAGCGAACATTCAAACCGATTCCTCAAAAATAAAATGTTTTTAGAGATACACTTGAGCTGCTCGCGTTCAAAACCACTGGTTAGACAATACACAACGTTACGGTAAATACCTTCTTTTTTTGCTTTGAGTTTAGTAGTGGTTTAGAACTGATTAATTAAACTGGACATTGTACTCTATTATTGTTTTACTGTATAGTTGGTAAATGTACGTTTATGATGTACGCAAGTATTTCCTACTATACTTTGTCAGTTAGTTTGGTGTGACTTGTCGGAGATTGAGGAGATCTAGATGAGTTGACATCAAAACTGTGTCTGCGGATCCGAGAATAGCATCCATAATAAATACCACGGAACTTAACATTTGAAAACAACAATAATAGTTGTCATAATGTACTATTGATGATGGAAGAGGGATTATATAACATTTTATAGACGCACCCCTCAATAAAAGTTATAGATACTTGATCTGAGCCATTAGAGATCTAATTATATCCAGTGTATCTCGACAGATGCATTTTCTCTTCAAGAAATGGCCAACTTAAATGTGAACTGCAATCAACTGGTAGTTATAGAGTTGGTTGATTAATATTCATATCAGCTCTCTCTCTATCTCTCTGTCTCTGTTTCTCTCTCTCTCTCTCTCTCTCTCTGTCTCTCTCTCTCTCTGTCTCTGTCTCTGTCTCTGTCTCTGTCTCTCTCTTGATCTCTCTCCCTCTCTCTCTGTCGCAATCTATCTCTCTCTATCTCTCTCTCTGTCTCTATCTCTCTCTCTGTCTCGACCTCTCTCTCTCGATCTCTCTCTCTCTCTCTCTGTCTCGACCTCTCTCTCTCTCTCTCTCTCTCTCTCTCTCTCTTTCTCTCTCTCTCTCTCGTCAGTAATGATGCTGCAGATGGGGGTTCATAATAACCATAGCAGAAGACAATCGACGTCGCCATATTTTCCCTCCCAAATAAGGAAGAACGCCACAGTGACCATCCAAGCATGTCATTGGCTAGACAGAGGAGCCTGTCTCATGAATATTCAAACCTATTGGAGGAAATCAACCGTTTTATATTCTGACAGCATACCATTTATCAGGTTTCCATTACAATCCCTCTTTTATATGGAGTCTTTTTTGAAGTCTTTAAATTACATTATTCCCGCAGTCATCATCATCCTGAATGTTCTCTGAGTTTTAATAATGAACAAAAATATAAATACAACATTAAAGTGTTGGTCCCATGTTTCATAACCTGAAATAAAAGATTCCAGAAATGGTCCATACGTACAAAAATCTTAATACTCTCAAATGTTGTGCATAAATTTGTTTACATCCCTGTTAGTGAGGATTTCTCCTTTGCCAAGATAATCCATCCACCTTACAGGTGTGGCATATCAAGAAGCTGATTAGACAGCATTGTCATTACATAGGTGCACCTTGTGCTGGGGACAATAAAAGGCAACTCTAAAATGTGCAAGTTTGCCACACAACACAATCCTACAGATGTCTCAAGTTTTAATAGAGTGTGCAATTGGCATGCTGACTGCAGGAATGTCCACCAGAGCTGTTGACAGAGACTTTAATGTTAATTTCTCTACCATAGACTGCGTCCAACATTGTTTTAGAGAATTTGGCACTACGTCCAACCGGCCTCACAACCGCAGACCACTTGCAACCAGGCAAGCCCAGGAACTCCACATCCGGTATTTTCACCTGCGGGATTGTCTGAGACGAGCCTCCCGGACAGCTAAGGAAACTGTGGGTTTTCACAACCGAATACTTTCTGCACAAACTGTCAGAAACCGTCTCAGGTAAGCTCATCTACGTGCTCGTTATCCTCACCAGGGTCTTGACCTGACTGCAGTTCAACGTTGTAACCGACTTCAGCGTCCAAATTCTCAACTTTGATGGCCACTGGCACACTGGAAAAGTGTGCTCTTCATGGATGAATCCCAGTTTCAAATGTACTGGGCAGGAACCCTTGTGGTCAGATCGTAGGGCCAGTAACTGAAAGGTTGCTGGATTGAATCCCTGAGCGAACAAGGTAAAAATCTGTCGTTCTGCCCCTGAACAAGGCAGTTAACCCACTGTTCCCCGGTAGGCCGTCATTGTAAAGAAGAATTTGTTCTTAACTGACTTGCCTAGTTAAATAACTGGCAGATGTACTGTATGGTGTCGTGTGGGCGAACGGTTTACTGGTGTGAACAGAGACCCTATGGTGGCGGTGGAATTATGGTATGGGCAGGCATAAGCTACAGACAACAAATACAACCGCATTTTATCAATGGCAATTTGAATGCACAGAGATACCGTGACAAGATCCTGAGGCCCATTGTCGTGCCATTCATCATCCATCATCACTTCATGTTTCAGCATGATAATGCACTGCCCCATGTTGCAATGATCTGCACACAATTCCCGGGAAAGCTGAAAATGTCCCAGTTCTTCCATGGCCTGCAAACTCACCAGACGCGTCATCAATTGAGCATGTTTGGAATGCTCTGGATCAACGTGTATGACAGCGTGTTCCAGTTTCCGCCAATATCCAGAAACTTCGCACAGCTATTGAAGGGGAGTGGGACAACATTTCACAGGCCACAATCAACAGCCTGATCAACTCTATGCGAAGGAGCGCTGCATGAGGCAATTGGTGTTCACACCAGATACTGACAGTTTTTTTGATCCACGGCCCTACCTTTATTTAACCCCCCTGGAGTCGATGCCAGCACTGATGCGGAAAGTGAACGAGCATAATAAAACATCTGTCTGCAGCACTTCCACATCTGGTGAAAGGTGAGAGAGATAAAGCGGTGTTTGTCAGACCTTGAGACATCACAAAAGTCTGTCTTCTTACAAAATTTCACGGACCTCGAAACACTTGTCTGAAGGTTCCCCGGGTCCAAACATCATTAGAAGATTTTATGGAGACTGTTTAGTGCCAAAAATAAAGGTCTAAATACATGTTAAAAAAATAACTAAGGTTTCCTCATCTTTCTAATAACGCTCAGATATGGGACAGACACTTAAGAACAAACTTCCTTTAGATGTATTTTTTTGTGACTGTCTGTTGTTCCATGTAGTGAATCTGTTATTCAATGCGTTTGTTTGGGCTAATAGCAGTAAGGCCCAATATATGTTTCATCTGATCATTTATTTTTATGTTGATACCATATAGCTTAGTAGAACCCCCCCATTCTCTCCTTCCACCCCCAACTATCTCTCGCTCTCTCTCTCTCTCACTCGCTCTCTCTCGCTCTCTCTTGCTCTCCTGTTGTCACTCTACCTCCGAATCAAGGATTGTCATCAAGGAATGCTCCTGTTTTCTTTCTCTTTGTCTCTATATCTCTCTGTCCCTCACTCGTGAGGCTTGGGGAGTGTAAGGGGGGAGGACCTCAGTGCAGCTGAAGGATCATGGGTTTTTCTCACATCCCTCACACAAACACACACACACACACACACACACAGACGCACACACACACACACACGACACACACACACACACACACACACACACACACACACACACACACACACACACACACACACACACACACACACACACACACAGACACAGACACAGACACACGCACACACAGAGCTGAGGATGAGTTCACACAGCTGATCTGTTCCACTGGCTACCATAGCAACGGGCTATGAACCCCTTAACCCCTCTCCCTCTCGCCACCTCCCTACAGCAACACTCTCTGTGTCTTAGCACAGTAGCACTGTCACTCAGTTACTAGCTGTTGCACCACAACAGTTTCAGCTTAAATGGTCTTCATCAGACCTGAAATGGTGCAGGAAAAAAGCACGCAGCAGCAGTATTTACGGTGATGAGGTTGACACCCTTAGCACCCAGCCCCGCATATAGACCCTCTACAGCACCCGGTGTCACAGGAAGGTCAAGAAGATCATCAAGGACCTCAGCTACTCGAGCCATGGCCCGTTGACCCCCCTAACCATCTAGAAGGCGGAGACAGTACAGTTGCATCAAAGATGGGAAAAAGAGACTGAAAAAAGAGAATTTAGCTCCAGAACATCAGACCATTAAACAGTCACCACTAGCCAGGCTCCACCCAGTACCCAACCCTGAACTTAGTCACTGTAACTAGCTGGCTACCACCCGGTACACTACCCTGCACATTGGGGACTGCTACCTATGTACACAGTCATTGAATACTGATCACTTTAACTGTGTTTACATACTGTTTTAACCCACTTCAGTATATTCTCATGTTGAGAATGGCATTGGAATGTAATTTTGACTAACTCTGCTAAAATGCACAAAAATGGCTGTGCAGCGGCTACAAAATGGCGCCCTCTGTCTGTTATCTTGGGTTAATACACACAGTTGATGTCGGAAGTTTACATACACTTATTTTAGAGTCATTAAGCTCGTTTTCAACCACTCCACAAATGTCTTGTTAACAAACTGTAGTTTAGCCAAGTCGGTTAGGCCATCTACTTGGTGCAGGACACAAGTCATTTTTACAACAACTGTTTACAGACGTACAGACGTATAATTCACTGTATCACAATTCCAGTGGGTCAGAGGTTTACATACAGTAAGTTGACTGTGCCTTTAAACAGCTTGGAAAATTCCAGAAAATTATGTCATGGCTTTAGAAGCTAGAGGCTAATTGACATCATTTGAGTCAATTGGAGGCATACCTGTGGATGTATTTACAGGTTTTCTCAATTGCTAAAACAATAAAACCCATTGGTTGAACAAAGTTCTCAGTTGCCTGGACTCATTTAGCTAATTATGCAGTCTGTTGTCAATACCTTAAACCATTTCACATGGTAAAACACAGTCTGTTGTCAATACCTTAAACCATTTCACATGGTAAAACACAGTCTGTTGTCAATACCTTAAACCATTTCACATGGTAAAACACAGTCTGTTGTCAATACCTTAAACCATTTCACATGGTAAAACACAGTCTGTTGTCAATACCTTAAACCATTTCACATGGTAAAACACAGTCTGTTGTCAATACCTTAAACCATTTCACATGGTAAAACACAGTCTGTTGTCAATAAAAAACCATTTCACATGTCACAGTCTGTTGTCAATACCTTAAACCAGTTCACATGGTAAAACACAGTCTGTTGTCAATACCTTAAACCATTTCACATGGTAAAACACAGTCTGTTGTCAATACCTTAAACCATTTCACATGGTAAAACACAGTCTGTTGTCATTACCTTAAACCATTTCACATGGTAAAACACAATTTGCATATCTCACTTCTAAACACATTATCATTCTCAAAACACATTCTGCACTCTAATGCACATGCCATCCATACTGGTAAACACAAGTGGCAACAATCAAATACAAATAGAGAACATATGTCATTGATTGAACACAACCACTAAAAATTGATTTAACCTGTTTCAAATGATGCAACACAACCAATATAAGCCAGTTCAGAGAGCAAACAGGTTGTTGAAGGTGGGAAGGAGAAAGTCTGAGAATGGATAGAAGAAACAATGTGAGAGGATGAGGACGAGTGCGTATGTGAGGTGGGCGACGAGGAGGAAGAGGAGGAAGAGGAGGGCAAGAAAGAGCAAGAGGAGGACGAAGAGGAAGAGGAAGACAAAGAGTGGAAAGCTCTGATGAAATTCGAGCAACAGTTATAGACCATGTTCTTGTCCATGGACTGACAGCAGGACTTAGAGTGCAACCCAATTTGAGCTGATTTTCTGTGTCCACCATAGTAAGGACATTCAGAGAAGAGAACAGATCCAGTATACTACTGTATTTTTGAAATTGCAAATTTACTGTACCACACTATATGCAGCTGTTTCAATAGACATTTATAAAGTTAATCACTGTATGTATTGTACTGCATGAATATGTTTTGTAACTGCACAAAACCTGGTTGCAGGTTCATATCAACAAAGAACAAGAATTACAGTATCACAGAGACAAAGCACAAGTTTGTGAGATGCAGGGTACAGTACTGTAAAAATAGGGGTACAAGGAGGAGGAAGAACAAAAAATAATATTACGAAGTGCAAAGCAGAGTAGTAATTTCTGATCAATTTTGAGCTACTATGATAGAACATGTTTTTGTTCATCAAAAGACAATGACGGAAAAATATGATTTTTTTTTTTTTTAACAATGTGATTCTATTTTTTTCGGTGTATTGTTTACTGAAACTGCTTGAGAGTGTATATCATTTTGATCACTTTGTTTACGATTTGAGAGCAATGTTTGATTTTGAACACAGGTAAAACTGTTTTGAAGCGAATGTTTCATTTTGTGAGAGGAGTCAGAGGTTATGTAAATAGTGCTTGAAGATTAGGTTTTGTGTTTAATGTTTTTCAGGAAATGGAGCAAGGTTTCAGAAATGGTGTTTTAGCAATTGAGAAAAACTGTAAAAGCCTATCTTCAAACTCAGTGCCTCTTTGCTTAATATCATGGTAAAATCAAAAGAAATCAGCCAAGACCTCAGAAAAAAAATGTAGACTTCCACAATTCTGGTTCATCCTTGGGAGCAATTTCCTTATGCCTGAAGGTATCATGTTCATTTGTACAAACAATTGTACGCAGGTATAAACACCATGGGACCACGCAACCATCATATCGCTCAGGAAGGAGACAGGTTCTGTCTCCTAGAGAACAACAACAATCCCAGAACAACAACAAACGACCTTGTGAAGACGCTGGAGGAAACAGGTACAATAGTATCTATATCCACAGTAAAACAAATCCTATATGGACATAACCTGAAAAGCCTCTCAACAAGGAAGAAGCCACTGCTCCAAAACCACCATAAAAAAAAGATAGACAACGGTTTGCAACTGCACATGGGGACAAAGATCGTACTCTGGTCTGATGAAACAAAAATAGAACTGTTTGGCCATAATGACCATTGCTATGTTTGGAGGGAAAAGGGGGAGGCTTGAAAGCCGAAGAACAACATCTTAATCGTGAAGCACGTGGGTGGCAGCATCATGTTGTGTGGGTGCTTTGCTGCAAGAGGGACTGGTGCACTTCACAAAATAAATGGCTTATGAGGAAGGAAAATTACGTGGATATATTGAAGCAACATTTCAATACATCAGTCAGGAAGTTAAAGCTTGGTCGCAAATGGGTCTTCCAAATGGACAATGACCCCAAGCATACTTCCAAAGTGGCAAAATGGCTTAAGGACAACAAAGTCAAGGAGTGGCCATCACAAAGCCCTGAACTCAATCCTATAGAACTGAAAAAGCATGTGAAAGCAAGGAGGCCTACAAATCTGACTCACTTACACCAGCTCTGTCAGGAGGAATGGGCAAAAATTGACCCAACTTTTTGTAGGAAGCTTGTGGAAGGCTTCCCAAAAAGTTTGACCCAAGTTAAACAATTTAAAGGCAATGCTACCAAATAATAATTGAGTGTATGTAACCTTCTGACCCACTGGGAATGTGATGAAATAAATAAAAGCTTAAATAAATCATTCTCTATGCTATTATTCTGACATTTCACATTCTTAAAATAAAAATAAAGACAGAGAATTTTTGCAAGGATTAAATGTCAGGAATTGTGAAAAACTGAATTTAAATGTATTTGGCTAAGGTGTATGTAATCTTCCGACTTCAACTTTAAAATTGGAAGTCTTTTCTATATGCAAGGCTAGTTCTGAATATGTCACCAGTATGTACGTCAGGGCTTGAGGTGGGGTTAATAAGGTGTTGGTACTGTTGTGGATTTGATATAGGGGTTATTTCTATTAGAGGCACCAGTACTCAAACAGTAGAAATGTAGTGTTTATCAGCAGCAGTCAGCACCTGTCCACATCCAGAGCTATCTTTTTTCGATTATTTACTTTGAATTATAATTATTAAAGGATTGTTTGCGATTTTGGCAATACAATCTCCAATAAATGATGTACTAATTGTCTACATGAGTCAGATGAACACATTCAGTGTGAAGGAAGTTGGAGGGAGCTTCCCGAGCCAATGTTAACAAGAATTATAACTGTTCCCATGCTAGCTGTTCCAATCATTGTGATAGCGCTATTAAGCAATTGTGTTAACGCTAGTTGGCAACTTCCTTCAAACTCAACACAGATATGTTATCCACAAGTTCATCTGACTATAGGGAAGTAGATAAAGGGATTCCTGTGTTTCTGTCCTGACAGCAGAGAGACGGAGAGCGAGAGAGAAGGAAAGAGAGAGACGGAGAGCGAGAGAGAAGGAGAGAGAGACGGAGAGCGAGAGAGAAGGAGAGAGAGAGACGGAGAGCGAGAGAGAAGGAGAGAGAGAGAGAGACGGAGAGCGAGAGAGAAGAAGAGAGAGAGACGGAGAGCGAGAGAGAAGGAGAGAGAGAGAGAAAGAGAGCGATAGAGTGTCAAGTCATTCCCAGCTGCCTGTCACTCGATGTTATTACTGCATGAGTGATGAATGAAGGTTAAATCCCAAATCCCGTTCTATCAAAGTTCATCAGCAAGCAACAGAGACAGGAGAGAAGATTGTCAGCCGTCAGATAGGCACTTGTCTCTCTCATATCAGGTCACAGCAAGGACTCTGAATAATGAGGAGACCTGTACAAACACACAGCTGGAAAACAATACATGCAGTGCAAACACCTACACTGTACAAACACACACAGTATGAAAACAGACACAGTATAAAGACACATGCACACATGCATACACACTAAACAAACACACACGGTACAGACACACACACAATAAACAGTAAAAACACACAAGATAATTACACAATATAAACCCACCGACCCACACACACAGACCCACTGGGAGACACGTCTGGAGGGATTTCTGTAGAGACAGCTGTCAGTGTACAGCTCTGGCCCTGAGCAGTCAAAACATCTCCCCAATTTGACCCTACTATGCCTTACAGTTCGCAAGGACCCTAGTCTCTGCCTTGTATGTGAGTGTGGTTGAGTGTGGTACATGTCGATGTCACACTGAAACCTCTTACTCACAATGAGTCACTCAGTGTGTGTGTGTGAGGGATGTGAGAAAAACCCACGATCCATCAGCTACACTGAGGTCCTCCCTACTTATACTCCTCATGACTCACGAGTGAGGGCCAGAGAGAGATAGAAACAAAGAGAAAGAAAAACCGGAGGATGACGATCTTGTGACTCATTCCTAGATGACAATCCTTTCAAAGAGAGTGGGTGGGATGAAGGCAATTCACAGAGCAAGGGAAAGGAAGAGAATTACTAAATTGGTACGAGAGACACTACAACAAAGAGAGAACAGCACTTGAGAGAATTACAGAGGGGAAGAGGCTCTTCAAAAACAACAGGTAGCAAGTGATTCAGAGGTAGAGAGTGACAACAGGAGGAAGAACCGGACAAGAACCTGACACCATCAGCACACAGGGGGACAAACACCTGCCCGGAGGTGACAGCATTCCCTCCCCCATAGCACCCCTAGGCACAACTATGACAACATAACCAACAAAAATGTGTTATAACTCCTGCAGCTCTATCGCACGCTGGGTATGTACATAGTCAATGGTAGGCTTCGAGGGGACTCCAATGGTAGGTACACCTATAGCTCATCTCTTGGCAGTAGTACCGTAGACTGCTTTATCACTGACCTCAACCCTGAGTCTCTCAGAGCATTCTCAGTCAGCCCACTGACACCTCTATCAGATCACAGCAAAATCATTGTCTACTTGAACAGAGCAATACTCAATCATGAGGCATCAAATCTAAAGGAACTGAAGAATATTAAGAGATGCTATAGATGGAAGGAATCTAGTGTGGAAAAAAGCAATTAGGCAACAACAAATACATTCAATCCCTTTTAGACAACTTCCTGGACAAAATGTTTCACTGTAATAGTGAAGGTGTAAACTTGGCAGTAGAAAATCTAAACAGTATATTTGACCTCTCAGCTTCCCTATCAAATCCCAAAATTTCAAACAGAAAATCAAAAAATGATAAAATATACAGACAACAAATTCCAAATGGCTGTACTTAAACTCTCTAACATCATCCTTAGCTATGGTATCTTCCCCAATATTTAGAACCAAGGACTGATCACCCCAATCCACAAAAGTGGAGACAAAATTGACCCCAATAACTAGCATGGGATATGCATCAACAGCAACCTTGGTAAAATCCTCTGAATTATTATTAACAGCAGACTCAAACATTTCCTCAGTGAAAATAATGTACTGAGCAAATGTCAAATGGTCTTTTTACCAAACTACGGTACGACAGACCACATATTCACCCTGCACACCCTAATTGACAAACAAACAAACCAAAAAACAATGGCAAAGTCTTCTCATACTTTGTTGATTTCAAAAAAGCCTTTGACTCAATTTGTCATTAGGGTCTACTTTACAAATTGATGGAAAGTAGTGTTGGGGGAAAAACATATGACATGATAAAATCCATGAAACACAAACAAGTGTGTTGTTAACATTGTCAGAAAACACACACATTTCTATTCACAGGCCGTAGGGTCAGACGGAGATGCAGCTTAATTAAGCCCCACCCTGTTCAACATATATATCAACGAATTGGTGAGGGCACTAGAAAAGTCTGCACCACATGGCCTCTCACTACTAGAACCTGAAGTCAAATGTCTACTGTTTGCTGATGATCTGTTGCTAAGGAGGGCATACAGCAGCACCTAGATCTTCTGCACAAATTCTGTCAGACCTGGGCCCTGACAGTAAATCTCAGAAAGACAAAAATAATGGTGCTCTAAAATGGTCCAATTGCCAGGACCACAAATACCATCTAGACACCGTTGCCCTAGAGCAAACAAAAAACTATAACATCAGTGCCACAGGTAACTTCCACAAAGCTGTGAACGAGCTGAGACAAGGCAAGAAGGGCCTTCTATTGCCATCAAAAAAGAAACATCAAATTTGACATACAAATTAGGATCTGGCTAAAAATACTGGAATCAGTTATTGAACTCATTGCCCTTTATGGTTGTGAGGTCTGGGGTCCGCTCACCAACCAAGGATTCACAAAATGGGACAAACACCAAATTGAAACTCTGCATGCAGAATTCTGCAAAAATATCCTCTGTGTACAACGTAAAACACCAAATAATGCATGCAGGGCAGAATTAGGCTGATACACGCTAATTATCAATATCCAGAAAAGAGCCACCTAAAAGGAAGCGATTCCAAACCTTCCATAACAAAGCCATCACATACAGAGATGAACCTGGAGAAGATTCCCCTAAGCAAGCTGGTCTTGGGGCTCTGTTCACAAACACAAACAGACTCCACAGAGTCCCAGGACAGCAACACAATTAGACCCAACCAAATCATGAGAAAACAAAAAGATAATTACTTGGGACAAACACCACATTGAAACTCTGCATGCAGAATTCTGCAAAAATATACTCTGTGTACAACGTAAAACACCAAATAATGCATGCAGGGCAGAATTAGGCTGATACACGCCAATTATCAAAATCCAGAATAGAGCCTCTAAATTCTACAACCACCAAAAAGGAAGTGATTCCAAACCTTCCATAACAAAGCCATCACCTACAGAGATGAACCTGGAGAAGATTCCGCTAAGCAAGCTGGTCTTGGGGCTCTGTTCACAAACACAAACAGACCCCACAGAGTCCCAGGAAAGTAGCACAATTAGACCCAGCCAAATCATGACAAAAAAAAGATAATTACTTGACACATTGGAAAGAATTAACAAATAAACAGAGTGAACTAGAATGCTATTTGGACCTAAACAGAGAGTACACAGTGACAGAATACCTGACCACTTTGAATGACCCAAATTTAAGGAAAGCTTTGACTGTGTACAGACTCAGTGAGCATAGCCTTGCTATTGAGAAAGGCTGCCATTGGCAGAACTGGCTCTCAAGAGAAGAGAAAATGAGGTGGAAACTGAGCTGCACTGAGCTTCACTTCCTAACTGCACTGAGCTTCACTTGCCAAATGTATGACAATATTAGAGACACATTTTCCCCTCAGATGACACAGATCCACAAAGAATTCCGAAAACAAACCCAATTTTGATAAACTCCCATATATACTGGGTGAACAGCTGCAGTATTTGTGACCTGTTGCCACAAGAAAAGGGCAACCAGTGAAGAGCAAACACCATTGTAAATACAACCCATATGTATGTTTATTTATTTACCCTTTTGTGCTTTCGCTGTTTATATACATAATATGACATTTTAAATGTCTTTATTCTTTTATTATCTACTTGACTTGCTTTGGCGATTATGCCCAATGTTAACATATGTTTACCATGCCAATAAAGCCTTTGAATTGAATTGAATTGAATTGAGAGAGAGAATGAGATCGACAGCGAGTGAGAGAGTTGTGGGTGGGAGGAGAGAACAGAGGCAATGAGGCAGTGCTGAATTATTCTGTGTGAGAGCTATTCTGTCACACTGTGGTATTTCTATTCAGCAGGAGCTGCATGATCCTCTCTCTCTCTCTATCTCTGTCTCTGTCTCTGTCTCTGTCTCTCTGTCTCTGTCTTTGTCTCGCTCTCTCTTTGTCTCTCTCAATTTTCTCTCACTCTCTTTGTCTCTCTCTCTCTCTGTCTCTGTCACTGTCACTGTCACTGTCACTGTCTCTGTCTCTGTCTGTCTCTGTCTCTGTCTCTGTCTCTGTCTCTGTCTCTCTCTCTCTCTCTCTATTTGTCTCTCTCTCTTTGTCTCTTTGTCTCTATCTCTCTCTCTCTCGCTCTCTCTCTCTCCATCTCTGTCTGTCTCTGTCTCTCTCTTTCTGTCTCTGTCTCTCTCTTTCTGTCTCTGTCTCTCTCTTTCTGTCTCTGTCTCTCTCTCTGTCTCTCAATTCAATTCAAGGGGCTTTATTGGCATGGGAAACGTGTTAACATTGTCAAAGCAAGTGAGGTAGATAATATACAAAAGTGAAATAAACAATAAAAATTAACAGTAAACATTACACATACAGAAATGGCCAAACAATAAAGACATTACACATGTCATATTATACACACACACACACACACACACACATATATATATATATATATATATATATATATATATATACAGTGTTGTAACAATGTACAAATGGTTAAAGAACACAAGGGAAAATAAATAAGCATAAATATGGGTTGTATTTACAATGGTATTTGTTCTTCACTGGTTGCCCTTTTCTTGTGGCAACAGGTCACAAATCTTGCTGCTGTGATGGCACACTGTGGAATTTCCCCCAGTAGATATGGGAGTTTATCAAATTGGATTTGTTTTCGAATTCTTTGTGGATCTGTGTAATCTGAGGGAAATATTTATCTCTAATATGGTCATACGTTGGACAGGAGGTTAGGAAGTGCAGTGTGGGCAGTGTACACATAGCCTGTCTTCTCTTGAGAGCCAGGTCTGTCTACGGCGGCCTTTCTCAATAGCAAGGCTATGCTCAATAAGTCTGTACATAGTCAACTCAAATCAAATCAAATTTTATTTGTCACATACACATGGTTAGCAGATGTTAATGCGAGTGTAGCGAAATGCTTGTGCTTCTAGTTCCGACAATGCAGTAATAACCAACAAGTAATCTAGCTAACAATTCCAAAACGACTACCTTATAGACACAAGTGTAAGGGGATAAAGAATGTGTACATAAAGACATATGAATGAGTGATGGTACAGAGCGGCATAGGCAAGATACAGTAGATGGTATTGAGTACAGTATTTACATTTGAGATGAGTATGTAAACAATGTGGCATAGTTAAAGTGGCGAGTGAAACATGTATTACATAAAGATGCAGTAGATTATATAGAGTACAGTATATACGTATACATATGAGATGAATAATGTAGGGTATGTATACATTATATTAGGTAGCATTGTTTAAAGTGGCTAGTGTTATATTTTACATCATTTCCCATCAATTCCCATTATTAAAGTGCCTGGAGTTGAGTCAGTGTGTTGGCAGAAGCCACTCAATGTTAGTGGTGGCTGTTTAACAGTCTGATGGCCTTGAGATAGAAGCTGTTTTTCAGTCTCTCGGTCCCAGCTTTGATGCACCTGTACTGACCTCGCCTTCTGGATGATAGCGGGGTGAACAGGCAGTGGCTCGGGTGGTTGATGTCCTTGATGATCTTTATGGCCTTCCTGTGACAGGTGTCCTGGAGGGCAGGTAGTTTGCCCCGGTGATGCGTTGTGCAGACCTCACTACCCTCTGGAGAGCCTTACGGTTGTGGGCAGAGCAGTTGCCGTACCAGGCGGTGATAGAGCACGACAGGATGCTCTCGATGCTCTCAGGATGCTCTCTTCAGCCTCCTGAGGTTGAAGAGGCGCTGCTGCGCCTTCTTCACGATGCTGTCTGTGTGTGTGGACCAATTCAGTTTGTCTGTGATGTGTACGCCGAGGAACTTAAAACTTACTACCCTCTCCACTACTGTTCCGTCGATGTGGATAGAGGGGTGTTCCCTCCGCTGTTTCCTGAAGTCCACAATCATCTCCTTAGTTTTGTTGATGTTGAGTGTGAGGTTATTGTCCTGACACCACACTCCGAGGGCCCTCACCTCCTCCCTGTAGGCAGTCTCGTCATTGTTGGTAATCAAGCCTACCACTGTTGTGTCGTCCGCAAACTTGATGACTGAGTTGGAGGCGTGTGTGGCCACGCAGTCGTGGGTGAACAGGGAGTACAGGAAAGGGCTCAGAACGCACCCTTGTGGGGCCCCAGTGTTGAGGATCAGCGGGGTGGAGATGTTGTTGCCTACACTCACCACCTGGGGGCGGCCCGTCAGGAAGTCCAGTACCCAGTTGCACAGGGCGGGGTTGAGACCCAGGGTCTCGAGCTTGATGTCGAGCTTGGAGGGCACTATGGTGTTAAATGCCGAGCTGTAGTCGATGATTGAGACTGCATGCAGTCTCTATTTGGTGTTTGTCCCATTTTGTGAAGTCTTGGTTGGTGAGCGGTCCCCAGACCTCACAACCATAAAGGGCAATGGGCTCTATGACTGATTCGAGTATTTATAGCCAGATCCTAATTGGTATATTGAAATGTATGTTCCTTTTGATGGCATAGAATGCCCTTCTTGCCTTGTCCCTCAGATCGTTCACAGCTTTGTGCAAGTTACCTGTGGCGCTGATGTTTAGGCCAAGGTATGTATGTTTTTTTTGTGTGCTCTAGGGCAACAGTGTCTGAATGGAATTTGTATTTGTGGTCCTGGCGACTCTGTCTCAATCTCTCCGTCTCTATCTCTCTGTCTCTGTCTCTATCTCCCTGTCTCTATCTCTCAGTCTCTGTCTCTGTCTCTGTCTCTGTCTCTGTCTCTGTCGCGATCTCTCTCTCTCCCTCTCTCTCTCTCTCTCTCTCTCTCTCTGTCTCTGTTTCTCTCTCTCTCTTTCTCTCTCTCTCGCTCTCTCTGTCTCTCTCTCTGTCTCAAACTCTCTCTCTGTCTCGATCTCTCTCTCTCTCTCTCTGTCTCAACCTCTCTCTCTCTCGCTCTGTCTCGATCTCTCTGTCTCGATCTCTCTCTCTCTCTCTCTCTCTGCATTATCATGTCCTGTATGTAATTTGTATGTAATTTGTGGATGTTCATCATCCATTCTGTATGATATGCTTTGAATTACGATTGCTGTGATATGTTACGAATTACAATTTGTATAATATGTTACGAAGTGTAATTCGAAGTGTAATTTGTACAACATATTACACATTTGGGGTACGTATGATTTGTTACGAATTCCAATTTGTTGTTTCTGACGTTAGCTAGATGGCTAACGCGAACATTATCAAGGTGTCTAACATTAGCTAGTCTAGGGGTTAGGGTGATGGGTTAAGGTTATGGTTAAGGTTAGGTTAAATGGTTAAGGTTAGATTAGGGGAAGGTAGTTGCAAAGTTGCTAATTATCTAAAATGCTAAAGTTGTCCATGATGACATTCAACAACCAACCTTTGCGTTGCCAGACGTTTGTGTTATATGCCCACCCGACTGACCCGACCGACCAACCAACCAAGCCCATCCATCCATCCACCCTCCCTCTCCCCTTTCATTTTTGCTTGAAGTAACCTTCTATCTTATGTAACCATACCAAATGTAAATATCTAATTTGAGCGTCCCGGATTTTCATTTACCATGTCATGTCTAGTCTATGAGTCCGGGCTGAGAGAACAGAGCATGGTGATAGTTGTGTGTTATGTGTGGTACCAAGAGTACACAGTGTGTGTGTGTGTGTGTGTGTGTGTGTGTGTGTGTGTGTGTGTGTGTGTGTGTGTGTGTGTGTGTGTGTGTGTGTGTGTGTGTGTGTGTGTGTGTGTGTGTGTGTGTGTGTGTGTGTGTGTGTGTGTGTGTGTGTGTGTGTGTGGATTGATCCGTTGGAACTGTGCTTAATCAGTGTTTAATCATGGTGTATCCATCCCTGTGAGACCTCTCCTCTAATCTCTCTGTATTTCTCTCCTCATCTATCCATCTTCCTCATTACTGTACATCACTATGACCTCTGCACTGTAGATTCACAACAGCTGTTTCAGGCCATAACACACACACACACACACACACACACACACACACACACACACACAAAGACAAGCAGCATGTTTATACTGTATGTAGTCTGCCACTACTCGGTTTGCAGCCCAAACCTTGAATATAAATGAAGGACTGTGAAATATGAAATATGCATGTCTCTCTGACTGACTCTCACCTCTATGCCCAGAGTCTGGCGCACACTGTTTCAAACTGTTAATAGCAAGTTCAGCAACACTTTCCCATGTAGGAATTCCATTAGGAGATAACAGAAATGGATGAAAATGAATACCTCCAACAGCATGGAAAGTGTTCAATATCATGAATGTTATAGAATCATATGCAGAACAACTTTAATTGGGTTGTACAACAGGTGTCTTTCACTGAATATAGTTCCCAGTACAGTTGAGGTGTGACTGTTTAACTGTTCTGAATGAGGCTGTTGGGTTCCTGAAGGAGAAGGATATTAGATTGATGCAGCATTTCTGTTTTGTGTCTTCTTCACTCAATAGATGTGCTTAGTGATTGTAAGGTTAAAATGCTTTGTGTGTGTGTGCGTGCGTGCCTGCGCGTGCGTGCGTGCGTGCATGTGCGTTTATTACAGCAGCAGCTGGGAGGCTGAGGTTGCTGGTAAATATTTGATGAGAGAATGGATCCTCTCTTCTCTGTGAGCAGGTCAAGTACAGTAGCACACACACACACACAGACAGACACACAAACATACACACAGAAACATACACTCAGAAATAATTGTTTAGATTTGTTCCTAAAAGGGTACAATGGGGTGTCACTGGGGTGACTGTAAGGTCCTCCTTTGTACTTTTAGTTACAAGTACATAATTGTACCTCAGTTCATACCTCAGATAATACCTTTCTCTACAGGAACAACATTATGCTTTTTGCCTTTATATAGTACAACCACAATGACAAAGCCTTTTGCTCCTTGTAACTGTCAAAAATGTCTCTCTACTGGAGACCACTTAAAGTGGTACAACACTTCCACTCACAGGTGACTAAAAATAACTACTTGAAAGCCACGTCTCCGCTAAGCAATGCCCCCAATATAATTTCCCAGTGTGACTTGCCTTTGATGCAGAGATGGTTGTCCTTCTGGAAGGTTCTCACATCTGTAAAGAGTAACTTGGGAGCTCTGTCACTCTGGTTCTTGGTCACTTTTCTGACCAAGGGCCTTCTCCCCTGATTGCTCAGTTTGGCCGGGCGGCCATCTCTAGGAGGAGTCTTGATGGTTCCAAACTTCTTCCATTTAAGAATGATGGAAGCCTCTGTGTTATTGGGGACCTTCAATGCTTCATACATTTTTTGGTAACCTTCCCCAGATCTGAGCCTTGACACAATCCTGTCTCTGAGATCTACAGACAATTATTTTGACTTCATGGCTTGGTTTTTGCTCTGACATGCATTGCCAACCATGGCAATAAGGCTGTAACATAACAAAATGTGGAAAATGTCAAGGGGTCTGAATACTTTCGGAATGCACTGTATGTTACATTAGCTAATATGGTGATAACAATGTAGGCTGTGTGTAGCGTTTATGATATGGTTTGGTCTGGAAAGTGTTTTTTGCCTGGTCACATACAGCTGATGTGTGCATTGAAGTCCACAAGTGAAGGGAAAAGGTGAGAGGAAGAGAGTGCATAGATGCGAGAAGGAATACTGCTGCTATGAAAGGGAACTGTGTTTACGTGTGATCGGGGTTCCCATTATCAGGCTTGTATTCATTCCACTGATTCTGTTGAAAGACATTTCTTAATAAATGGAAGAAAACAGAAGAAAACAGGGATAAATATAGCTGAATGTGTCAAATAGAAACTCTGGTGTGCAACTGTTGTAGTAATGATTACACCCTATATCAGCTAGATGCATGCAAGAGTGTGCAAGGTGGTATTGAATGTGTTTCTGTCGAACATGTATCCCATTACCCTCTTGGGCCCTGCAGCCCACGTTGGCTTCCCTATCTTACAACTCAGAAAGCTTGTAAGCACAGCTTTTGAGGCATCAAAAGTTTGTAACACTAAGAGCCCTGACCACTCGGTTTTGAAGTTTGACCTGGAGAACTCATTCCAGTTAGAGGGTGCATAATCAGGTAATGGAGTGTCGAGAGAGGACACACAACAACGGTTTCTACCATGAAACCACGGTTCCAATAACCTTCGCGGTCGAAATAACTGTAAAGTATGTCGCCATCAACATGACTACCGCTACAATCGACCTGTTCACTACGTTCCTGCACCCAACCCACACAAAGTGTCAGAGCACAAGGGTAACAAAGGGTTGAAGAATGATCAAAACGTAGACCGATGTTCTCCAGAAGTTCCACTATGGGAAGAACTAAAGCGAGAAACATTTGAGAAAAGGATAAAAGATAAGTCACAAGGACGAGACGGGGAATTACCAGACACCAGGTCTGCAGGAATTAACACCCATAGCAAAGACGTTAAAATTCAAATCTCTCCCGCTCTCACTCGAGACCCTATCCGGGGCCCGCTTGATCAAGAAACAAGCCCACAGGCTTTGTCTTTAGACTCTGATACAAAGGTTGCGAAGGAAAAGATCAATCGCTTCGTTAAAGCCAGGCTCGGTCAAAATCTGAAAAGTCGATCTGCTTCCACCTTGAACAGAAATGATACATCACGTCGTTGCGTACGACCACTCCACTTTGTGGGGAATATGTCCACTAAACACAAATCTAAACGGCCATACCTGGAAACGGTCCTGGAGGACTGCTTAACTTGTCATGCGCTAATTGATTTGGGTGCAACAATATCACTCATCTCTCAAACATTGTTTGATGATCTCAAAAGGGCTTTGAAGCCAACTAAACATTAGTTAAAAGTGGAACGATGCGACACTACACTTCGAGGGGTCACCCAGACTACCTCGCCTCTCACATGGAGAGTCATGCTGAAACTACACTTCCAGGACGTATCGCTCGTTAGCCTGTGTATGTTACCAGCTTCGAGACTGTACCCCTGCTACTTGGAGCAGACTTGATGGATCGGTTACTGCCATTGATGGATTGGAAAACCAACCAGGTATGGTCACAGGCCACAGTGCCTTCTCCTAACACTAGCTGCAATGCAGTCATTCACGAGGAGTATCTGTCAAAAGCACCCCTTGGGAAAAATACATTTAGAAACCTTATGGTGCAGAATCCGATCCAAGGAGATATTACGATATCTTGACACATTCCATCAGCCAACCTGGTTGACCATTCTTGTCATGATTTCGAGCCAGATGTCTCTGTGAATGAGCAACTTACCTCCTCCTTGCAGTCGTGCAATACGGTAGTTGATGTGAACTTCTCTTGACCTTCGGGCACTTCCGCAAGCACTGCGGCCGTCTCAGCAAGAAAAACATTGATGCACAGAGTATACTCTGCTTCCGATGATACACCTTCCGCTTTGTGGGGGACTGTCAACCCTTACAATGACACTAATGGTGTCAGTCCAGCAACTGACCTGATGACTCCCACTGGTGAAACACTTTGCGATACCACAGACCGGTATCCTCGTCTCAGTTTGCAGGTACTGAAGAGGTTGCCACACGCGGACGCGGTGGTGACTGACATGCCTCTACAGCACTGAGGGTGTTGAAGCACAAACACCAGGAGATTTGGTTGAAAGGTTACAGCCATTCTCATAATAACGTGGCCACTGACAACTCGTACACAGGATCTGAAATTTCCGTTTGTGCCTCGGATACCAACACCACCCATTGGGGGGGGATAGTAGCCCAGACCCATGATGAGCCTCATCGAGGCCGGTGGACGGGTTGAGACTGCGGACAACACCGTATGAGGCCGCCAGAGCATAGATAAAATCTAGTTGTAAACTCCCCTATGAGAACAGTGACGATCAGACATGCCGCTAGACGGTGATCATCTTAGAACACATCTAAGCTAGTACTGAGGTGTACCACACTGGTCGTAAAGGAAGTCTACCTCCAAAACAAATGGCAACAATAATCATTCCTTGCCATGTGTAGTAGCCACTACAAGACAACTAGTAAAATGCTCTAATCATGTATTACTGTAGAATAACATTTCAGAATAAATCGGTAGGATATCTGGTCCCCTTGAGCACCAGTACCAATACCACAGTCAGTCCAGCAACACTCAGTAAGAGGATTAGTGACTTCACAAGTTAAATTGCTATTGATAATAGCGACATAGGAGTCACTCAGAGTGAAACACGGGGAAGGGAATCTCCATTGCACTCTTCCAGTGGTTGACACACGTCACTAATAAGTTGATCCCTCCATTCAGGAGAAAAGTTATTAGAAGTCATGAACCATGATCACACCATGTACGACTGGTTCCGTGCTTAGAGATTACTTCCGTCGTGAGGTTAGCTCATCCGTGGATAACATAGCTATGAAGTAGACTTCTTAATACCTACCGCCACTACAATAGTGGAAGACAGTGACTGGTAGTAAAACCACTACAGACTCCCTCGACACCAATTCTGACCGACCTCCAGGCATTGACATGAAAATTACCTGACCACGTCAGACTCATTCTGAACAAGTTGCCAGGATACTTGGTTTTCTTCCCTTGACATGTGCGCTTGTGTAAGCATAAACACACATGCACAACGGAACATCCATTTAGGATATATGCTAGGATCACTTAAGGGTCCGAGCACAATACCAGCCTTAGTAAAGTTGAAAATTCATGAGGCCATTTATTGAGGCCTTTGACTCTACAGCTACAGCACTCACCAGTTTTCTTCTCAGAAGTCCATAGGTCATCCCTGTAGACTGCCAAAAACTAGTGCCTTACAGCTGTAGACTTATCATGTAGTTATCAACTTAGGATAGTACCCTAAGCAGCACCCCCAGATATGACATTAGACAATGCCATGATAGGGTCATTTTGCCAAGACTATGGACGTAGATAGAATACAGTCCAATTAGATGATTAAGGTGGCATAACTATATTTTGTTTTGTTTATGCTTTCATTTCATTTTGTTTCATTTTCTTTGGCACGTAGAAAGTGATAGAGCCATAAACAACTTCCCCATACAACCATCAGTTAGTGCCACAACGCCACTTATTTGGAAGGAAATGTAATGAAATATTTCACCAGTGTGTGTGAGTTGTTAACAACTGCCTAAGTTACTGCCCAGATCTTCCAGTCTGGACGACCAGACGACGGGTCCGGAATGGCGATCACCAACTGGACATCTGCTGCCCAGCCTTGGGGCAGACATCTTCATTTGCAGAAACCCTACCCAGGTCAACCACCAGATGGGGGACTGCAACAGCAATCACCAACTGGACATCTGCTGCCCAGCCTTGGGGCAGACGTCTTCATTTGCAGAAACCCTACCTGGGTCGACCACCAGAGGGGGACCACAATAATGGTCCGCAACCAGGACAACCCACGGTCATTTTTATGCTGGTTTGCAATGTGCAGGTTAATTGCACGATTGAACTCAACATGGGGGGACTGTCATGACGTTGGCCTGGGGGAGGTGTATGACCCCCATAAATACCTTTCCCCTTTTTCCTCTCTCTACTCTACCGATGTAACTATTGAAAATCACTTTGTTAACATTGAGAGAGAGTCTGGTGACATCAAAAGTTGGGAAACGGAACCATATTTCGGTAATCCAACCAGTTGAAAATATGCGTTGTGACTTAATGAATATTATGTCAGTTCAGTTGGTATCTGAGACATGATTACTGATGATAGGACAAAATAAACTCTATCTTGGAAAATCTACACATTCGAGTTCTGTGCAATTTAAATGTTTAAATAGGAAACTATTTGTGAAAAGATTAAATGTAATTTTTAGCTCCTAAATGAGAGAATTGGTTTTCATGAGTGAACTATGCTCAACTCAGTGACTCCACCCATGTGAACAGACATTGGGTGTAAACTATGAAACACGGCCCTCTCTCCCAATCCTATATAAGCCCCTTGACGAAAATGTAACTTTCTGTTCCGAGGACATTAGGGCAACGGTCCTACTGGGCCCAGATAACCTATCAAAATCAGCATCAATTTTCAACATGAAGATGACGGTCAACACCCCAAAAGGATGAATTTGGACTATACCAGCCAGAATATAGCATGAGCTTAAAAGTATGGCAACTTGGTATGAACTTTGAACTCTTATTCACTCCAGAAGTGATATCTCCTAGCCGTTGAGTTAGCAGCAGTCGCTGTAGACGTGGGCTAGGAAAGGATGGACGACGTATTCAGTCTAACACACATAACGATACTACAACGTATCCAGTTTACCACCAGAGACATTCTTCAAAGGACAACCCGGCCTTCCATCGACGACCAATCTACTAAAGCACAGCTCAGAGTAAATATTTATTGCATTCTCCTTTTTCAATTGGGCGGTAATTTAGAATGCACAAGATACTGTATTTACGATAGCATAGCTTCTCGCTTTGTTCCTCAGTCTTTCCGCTCTTTCACTCACATCACCCCTTTTCTTTGTGTAACCAGCCGCTATGTCGGCTCCGTTCACCAGGTCCATCAATGTATGATTAATTCTGTGAATATGTAATTCTGTTTGATTAGTTAGGTATTTAGTAAATAAATAATTAAATCAGATTTTATATTGCTGATTCAATTTGTTAGCCAGGGTTCGTGAAGATATCCAAGAATTTACAACTTTCAGATGAGATTAAATAAGGAGAGGATTAAATGTTGACTGCGAAGATTACCAGGTCTTTGAGTTTATTCGGAAGATAACAGCTCTAACATTATTTTGTGTTGCACCAACTTTCCAGTTAATCATTGACCTGATTAGCTTATTCAGGTAGCATTAATTACAGAGAAATTATTTTATAGAATAGCATGTCATATCACTTAATCCAGCATAGCCAAATACACGACAACTGTCTGTCCATGTGTCACCATCTGTCACCTCAAATATTTCTCCCGACCTGCCCCTATGTTGTAAACATTCATAGGCTAGGTTGTAGCAACTTCATGACGGGTATAGGGACCATTTGAGTATCATGTAGTATTCTAAGCCTATCTCTGTTACATTGAACTGGGTGAATGGAATATGAGTGACACTCATCCAATATACTGTAATAGAAATAAGGCCATGTTCATAAAAATAAAAATAAATTCTCCCTCGTCATAAACGGCACTGACTACCACTGATTAATTCCCCAGCGTCTGTTGGAAAGCAGACTGAACCAGGTTTTTCTTCTAGGATTTTGCCAGTGCTTAGCTCTATTCCATTTATTTTTTACCTGAAAAACTCCCTATTCCTTAATGATTACAAGCATACCCATAACGTGATGCAGCCACCACTATGCTTGAAAATATGGTGGTACTCAGTAATGTGTTGTATTGTATTTGCTACAAACATAACACTTTGTATTAAGGACAAAAATTTAATTGAGTTTCCACATTTTTTGCAGCATTACTTTAGTGCCTTGTTGCAAACATGATGCATTTTTTTGGAATATGTGCATGCTGTACAAGCTTAATTATTTTCACTCTCTCATTTAGGTTAGTATTGAGTATTTTGGAGTATCTACAATGTTGTTGATCCATCCTCAGTTTTCTCATGTCACAGCCATTAAACTCTAACTGTTTTTAAAATCCCTATTGGCCTAATGGTGAAATCTCTAAGCGGTTTCCTACCTCTCCGGCAACTGAGTTAGGAAGGACGCCTGTATCTTTGTAGTGACTGGGTGTATTCATATATAACATATACCATCCATCCATATACTTCACCACGCTCAAAGGGATATTCAATATCTGCTTTTTTATTTTTCCCATCAACAGATAGGTGCCCTTCTTTGCAAGGCATTGGAAAACCTCTCTGGTCTTTGCGGTTGAATCTGTGTTTGAAATTCACTGCTCGACTGAGGGACATTACAGATAATTGTATGTGTGTGGTACAGAGATGAGGTAGTCATTCAAAAATCATGTTAAACATGATTATTGCACATAGACTGTGTCTGTTCAACTTAGTATGTGACTCATTAAGCACATTTTGAACTCCTGTACTTATTTTGAATAGTCATAACAAAGGGGGTCAATGCTTATTTTCTCAAAACTTTTCAACTTTAAATGTTTTATTCATTTGTAACATTACTGGAACAACCATTTCAGTAACGAGTGCAAAACATCAAACTAACTGATTGAATTATATGTTATTGATATTTATGCAGCATAAGATTAATCAATCAATCAATAAATCAATCAATCAATGTACATACAAACACAATTCCGTTAAATAATCAACCTGCATTAGAGCATGCTGGGAAATACAATGATAATAATAAATGTTGTACAAATGGGGCTAATTAGGGTACTTCCCCAGCAACAAAGCCGTTAGTTCTTTTAACATGGCAAAAATTCAGAACTGTACATTGTGGTGGGTTTTAAGGGTATTGACCCTGGGAAACAGAAATGAGAATGAGAGTGTGATGATTATACCATTATATTCAAAACATGGGGTACAAACATATACCATTATTATGTGTATTTTGATATTATTGTACCCCAGGGAAAATATGATACCCTGCACACGCACACAGAACATACAGGTGATTCTCTTATCAAAGAGGAATGTGAGTACAGTAGCTCTGCCGCTTCACGTATAGAATAGATGATATTAGACTATATCACACTCCAGCTGCAACCCGTCCTGTTTCGAGCCCCACATTTTTATTTAAAAAAAATGTTTAATGCGTATCACATATAGTTTGTCAACAATGTAAAAATAAATATATACTGTATAATTGATTTAATAAAGCCTCATACAAACATAGTTTCTTTCTTGAGTAAGGCAGCCCCAAAATGCAGGTGTTTCAGCCTAGCTCACTGCTTTCTGTGGGGGTGGGGCAGCCAACGGATAATAAGGAGCATAGGGGCTGGTAATGTTCTCCAGTTGCTCCGAGATTGGCTCAGTGTTCTGTCACTCATGGGGACACTACGACACCGCCAAATCTAAGGGTAGAGCTTGACAATTCAAGCCCCTTGGGGGCTGCCATAGAGTTCCACTATAAGTGCCCATCCAAGAAGGTTCAATGTCATTGACCACAGATAAAATTACATCAAATCACATATCTACAGTAGCTTAGACTGGACTTTCAACATCTTAGCTAGCAGTCATCATCATGAATCAAGTCGACAATCTACTGGCAAATTATTTTTAATCCTAGTTATATGAAGATAAATAATGGTGAGAAATGATAGATAAAACGTATCTGTGCTGATCGGCCATTGGACATAAACATTACACAATAAGTTGGAAATCGAGCAATGAGTGGTTCAAGAGGAATCCATTGCTAACTGCTAGCATTGCAAAGCAATCACTAGCCTGCTATTCAGTGGAGTGGCTGTGTGGTCCCAAGTCTGGGTTTAAGGGTCTCTTTCCAAGCTTAAAATTATAATCCAGCATGATTTCTGCCGCACTCAAAACAACTGTTAACGCGGAACTGTGAAATCTGATTTCAATGATTTCAAGACAACTGGAAATTCGGGAAAAAAATGAGTTACGACTGGGTATATACATTGTGAACGGTCACCCAACTCGGAATTGTTAGTCGGGAACACTGGCCTCTTTCTCGAGCTACTACCTGAAGATCCCTGGCGTCATCATGATTCAACCTTGTTTTTTTTCAGAGTTCTCAGTTGTCTTGAAAGCACCATAAATCCAGAGAATGCCAGACTTTGATGACAAAGTTTGATGACACAATTTGCCCATGATCGACCGCTGTGCCACCCTCCTGTTCAAGTGAACACTCCAAAATGTCTTGTATGCTGCTGCATAAATTATGTAATATGCCAGGGAGATATGTATACTGAAGCTAAGAAAGTAATACTAGTTGTATGTTGTGTAGTAAGCTGTTAGTAGCTCATGTGCCTCACCCTAATAATTTGGCCTATTTTCACCTCTTAATTTTGCCTACTGCTCTGACTTGGTGGTGCACATGACAAGTAGCCTATAACCTGTTTTAGAGAAATGTGCTCATGAAATATTGTAAGAGCTTTCATTGGCTGCTTATTTTCCCCCTTTGTTTGTCCTACGGCTCTGACTTTGTGTACAGGGAGAACACTGTAACAACGGCTCGTGTTCTGAATTCTGTCGCTGTACATTTCAAAAGTGCTGAACAAATAGTTATATTGACTGCGTCAAATCAAAATTACGGATGGCCTCTTATCCCCTTGTCATCCCTTTATGCCATAGTTTGTACATCTCAATTGTCATTAGAAACCACATTTGTTTTAAGAAAGTCAGCCATATCAGCTATGTTTTTTTAAAGGCAGTAAATGAGGCTGAATGAACTGTTTCGCTGCCAGACAAGGCTTCGCTGATAGCCAAGTGTAGCAGTGGTAAGGTGTTGGGATTGCTGTTGGGACTCTGCTGTTGGGACAGCTTTATGTGGGCTCTAACAGTTTGTGGTTATGGTTTGTCACTGTTATAGTGCAATTAATGTATTGTTTAGTGTTGTGTTGTGTAGTGTAGTGTCTTAGCTGGCATGCATCCCAAAACATTTTTTTTTTTGCCCCAACAAGATTTACATGCTAAAACTGCCACTGTCATACACACACACTCAAGCACACCTACTCAGCGGGTAGGAGCAAGTGAAGGTGATATTAGAGTATAACTGCCAGATGAAAGCCACACCAGAAAGTGATACTGATCTTTGGCATTGTCTGCTGTACGTATGTGGCTCAACACATATAGTGCCTTCAGAATGTATTCACACCCCTTGCCTTTTTCCAAGTTTTATTGTGTGACAGCCTGAATATAAAATTGATTAAATTGAGATTTAGTGTCACTGATTAACACATAATACCCCATAATGTCAAAGTGGAATTTTGTTTTTAGAGATGTTTACAAATAAATAAATAAATGAGAAGATGAAATGTCTTGAGTCAAAAAGCATTCAACCACTTTGATATGGCAAGCCTAAAAATGGTCTTAACAAATCATATAGTACTTTGCATGGATAGTTGTTAATAACATGATTTTGAAAGACTATCCGATCTCTGTACACTACACATGCAATTATGTGTAAGGTCCCTCAGTCGAGGTGTGAATTTTAAGCACAGATTCAACCACAAAAACGAGCGATGATGTTCAATTCCTCACAAAGAAGGGCATTGATTGGTAGATTGATATTGACACTGAATATCCCTTTGAACATGGTGACTTTATTCATTACTGTAGGCTTCGGATGGTGTATCAATACATCCAGTTACTACAAAGATAAAGGTGTCCTTCCTAACTCCTACGAAGGAAACCGTTCAGGGAGTTCACCATTAGGCCATTAGTGATTTTACCACTGAGGATGGATCTACAACATTGCAGTTACTCCAAAATACTAACCTAAATGACAGAGTGAAAAGGCCGAAACCTGTACAGAATAACAAAACATGCATCATGTTTGCAACAAGGCACTAAACATTTTGTCCTGAATACAAAGTCTTATGTTTGGGGCAAATCTAACAAAACACATCACTGGGAATTTTCAAGCATGATGGTGTCTGCATCATGTTATGGGTGTACTTGTCATTGGCAAGGATTGGGGAGTTTTTCCAGGATAAAACTAAATGGAATGTTACTCTTCACTGACAAAATCATAGAGGAAAACAATCGGAGACAAATTCACCTTTCAGCAGGACTATAACACCAAAACACAATGCCAAATCTACATTAGAGTTGGTTACCAAGATGACATTGAAGGTTCCTGAGTGGCCTAGTTAAAGTTTTGTCTTAAATCTGCTTGAAAATCTATTGCACGTCTGGAAATGTATGTCGAGCAATGACCAACAACCAACTTAAAGCTTCAGGAATTTTAAAAAGAATAATGGGCAAATATTACACAATCCACAATCCAAGCTCTTAGAGACTTACTCCAAAAGGCTCACAGCTGTAATAGCTGACAAAAGTGTTTCTAAATCAAAGGCTTGAATACTTATCTAATCAACTTATATTAGCGTTGCATTTTTCATCATTTTTTAAACTGGTTTCTTCCACTTTGACATTGCAGAGACTGTTACAATTAAAATTAGAATTAAATCAATTTTAACCTCACTTTGTAACACAGCATAATGTGGAGAACGTCAGGGGTGTGAATACATTCTGAAGGCACTGTATTTAAACAATCAGCATTCTAACAATGTGCACTGTAAACCCCAATGTGCTGTCATGACTAAAAACCTTTGAGGAAACCTGTTGCACTTAATATATATCAGAGTACAGTTACTTAAAATTATTTTGTACTCATTACTTAAACCAATAGAGTCACTCAAGTACAAGGGTGGAGCGAAAACCCACAGTCACTCGGCCCTCCATGGAATGAGTTTGACACACGCTGTAGGGGTCCAGATTGAAATTGTATCAGCTTAATTTTTCTTGGTAACGCCCCCACTAAGCCACATCTCCAATATAAGCACTCAGTACTTTGTTGAAGCAACTTTGGCAGCGATTACAGCCTAGAGTCTTCTTGGGTATGATGCTACAAGCTTGGCACACCTGTATTTGAGGAGTTTCTCCCATTCTTCTCTGCAGATCCTCTTAAGCTCTGTCAGGATGGATGGGGAGCATCGCTGCATAGCAATTTTCAGGTCTCTTCAGAGATGTACAATCGTGTTTAAGTCCGGGCTCTAGCTGGGCCACTCAAAGACATTAAGAGACCTATCAAAACCCCTACTGCCCCTGACTGCTCCCCACTGCTCTTTAGTGACCCAGATCCACCCCTTTAGCCCTTCCTGTTGCTGATCCTGCACAGCAGCAAGCCAGCCTCAGTCCATACCCCCAGGACGCTCCAATCCGCCTTCACCCATCCCAGCACCCCCCCAATCTATCACCATGTCAGTACAGGGGGCCACCACAAAGTCAGTGGGGAGGCACGCCAAGACCTGTGAACAGCCAAGAACCACCTAACAACACAAACAACCCACTAGAGGCCATCATCCACCTCTGCAACAAAATGATCAAACCCAGGCCTGAACCCCCCAATAACCCCTCACCATGACTCTGACAATACACTCAGAACAGATACTCCAGATGGCTGTTCATGGTTTCCTCCCCACTAGGGAATCCATCCAGAGACGGCACAAGGTACGTACAGAGAACTGTCTCCACGAATGCACTCACACTGAACACACCTACCAACTGTTTGTGAGTGCTTTGTGGCCAGATGTGTCTAGGCTCTGTTTGTTTCCATTCGACCTCCAGCCTCCAGCCTTGCTGCTAATTCGCTCATCCTCCAGCACCAGGCCAGGCCGATGGACATACCCTCCACACCCCCACCCCCTTCCTCCCTCTAGAACTATCCCTCTCTGGGATAGACCAGAACCACAAACCATTCATCAAACACACCAGAAGAGGTGTGGAAGAAGGACCAAAGATCCCAATCCAACACCTGCACCAGCCCCAGTTCCCAGTTCCTGGTTCCCGTTTCCATTTTTTCCCCAGTTTTCAGCCCTCGTCCCAGCTCCAACACCAGCAACAACCCTGGATACAGCACCGACCAACCACAACTGCCACCTCCATCCAGCAACTGCCAGACCAGAACCCACCCCTTCCCACCCCAAGACAAACACACTGACACATTGTGGACGGACTAACGGACTGACGGACCTATTGACTGATTCTCCCGATTCTTTAGTTTTTGATTGATTGATTTTGTTTTTAATTTTCTTTGATTAGATTACCATTGGTTTGTCTCATTTTAATTGATTGCTTATTGTTTGAATTGTTTATTATTTTTATTTAAATGAATGATAGAATTTTACAATTTTACAGGAAAAAAACTAATAAAATGTAGTTTATGACGATACATATCTCATAAGGCTTTATTTTGAGGCCTAGCTTTACCCTAATACAGTGGCTTGAAACTCATGGTTTAAAGGCAACATCAGTCCTGCAAGTAGAGTTGCAAAATTCCAGTAACATTACGTTTAAAAAAATCCAGGTTGGAGGATATCCAGGAATCTTCCAACTGAGATTTCTGGAAAACCTGCATAATTAATCAGATTTTTTGTAACCCTACCTACAACTCACATTATGCTTGCTTGCAAAGTGATGTGTAAATCTTAGTGATGTTACATTTGATACCGGAGCTCCGGGGCACGAGTCGAAATCACTAAGCAGCTGTCTTCGAAGCGTTGTGCCGATGCATGCATTACTTTATCAGAAGTACGTCACCAATGACGGCCAAAACTTTGTTTGATCAAGCGCTTTTTCAAACCATATGTTGCAAAATGTGAGATCACACTGATTTTGCGTGGTTCCAGTGCTTTCTTCAATTCAAAGCTGCTTTCAAATACCAACCTCTGCTGGACACTGTACTTACAAATATAGATAGGATTATGTACATGTAGTTTCACCAGACCAGTAGCATAGCAGGTAGAATAGGGATCTGATAATCACACACAGGCATTTATTGCTTACCATAAGATGTCAACAATGTGTATTGTGAACTGATTAATGAAGTAATCAACATGTTTTTCTGCAAAATTTGGTAAAAGCTCAGAATTTTAATTTAACCAGGCAAGTCAGTTAAGAACAAATTTGTATTTTCAATGACGGCCTAGGAACAGTGGGTTAAATGCCTGTTCAGGGGCAGAAGGACAGATTTGTACCTTGTCAGCTCGGGGGTTTGAACTTGCAACCTTCAGGTCACTAGTCTAACGCTCAAACCACTAGGCTACCCTGCTGCCCAGAAGCCTGCAGAAAGACATGATTTGCCATCACTAGTAATTCCTATTGGAATCCAGCCAGAGTTAGGCTATCCAACAGTTGGAATATTTATTATCCCTCATCCTGCATTCATAATGACTACCAGGGTTAGGAACAGTGTGAGGAGACTACCTAAGCCATTTCAACTGGAAACACTATTTCAGTTACGGGTGCAAAAAAAAGAAGTAGTTTAGAAAAATAATATGTATCTTTGTGTAGCATAGGATTCATCAATCGATCACTCATGTACATGTAAAAATACAGATATTAAAACAATTCCAAAACATGTACCTGCAGAGTTTCAGCAGTCAGTCCTGAGGTAGCTAACCTAAAACCTTGGGCAGCTTCTTTTACACCTCTTCAATTATATACAGCCTGGTGTCTCGAGTCTAGACCTGACCACTGAGCTACGGCTGACTCCTGTCACGTTCATCAGGATACAGCTACAACAGTCAATGCACCACTAATGAGTCTGCTCTGTCAAACATTAGGGATGGATCGAAATGTACAGAATGCTTACCTGGAGGAAAATGGGGGAGGGTAATGCTGTTCAATTTCAGTGGAGGGGAGTGTTCAGTACTTTTTTTAAATCTAGTCCAGGGGACGGTCATGTAATTTGTAAATGATGACATTTTAAATATTTCAGTGTTTTAGAATGAGTTACTTATTAGGCTATATATCGGTGTGTGTCAGATGCTGCCCCTCATCTCTGATTGGGTGCACAATATCAAGTGAGCCTACAGGCTATTTAGTGTGGCGTCAATCAAACAATGCATAGCCTATAGGCTCCAGGCAACAAAGGTCATGCTCAGAGAAGCACCGAGCAAAGTTACAGTATATTTCTAAGATATCTGCTGTGATGGTGAAATAAAACTCGGCTGCACTACACACTGCAATGGATAGTCCAACTCTGAGCCCTGGTCTGCTCTGCTCTTGCTGATAAAAAAATAAAATTGTGTTTTTGTGTGCTGCCTAACCAATGGCTGTGCTGTGTAGGCCTACGGTGGCAATTCAAGAAGAGTTCAAGAATGTTCTGTTCAGTTTGAGAAATAGAGAACGAAGATGAGAAGGCGGACCGTGGGTAAACTTTGAAAGCTTGCTACTAATATAATTGATTTGATTAAACACAATATGTTTCTTGACTATGATGTAATTATCAGAGTTACTGACCTCACAATAAGCCAGGTTCGAGTAACTTACATTGTGGTGCTGAAACTTGAAGCAAGCAGTTTAAATTGGAAATGGACAGCTCATGGTGCTGAAAGTAGGCAACTTTGAGGAGGCAAAATTCATTTAAACTGTCTTCATTTCAATTAGTCTTTACTAACAACAGCAGTGCTTTGTGTTGGAGAATATTTCTTCCTATGAAATAATAAGTGACGATTTTAGCATGTTAACTTGGTGGGGCAAAAAAAGAATAGTGGGATGCAAAGCCACTACACAACACTAAACAATAGATGAATATAACTATAACAGTGACAAATGGTGCCCACAAACTGTTAGGGCCTACATAAAGCTGTCCCAACAGCAGTCCCATTTCTACACCTGGCTATCAGAGGAGCCTTGTCTGGCAGGGAAGAAATTCATTCAGCCTGATTTATGCCTTTTTTTAAACATAGCTGATGTGGCTGACTTGCTTAAACTAATGTGTCTTCTAATGACAATTGAGATGTACTAACTATGGAATAAGGGGACGACAAGCGTATAAGAGGCAATCCGTGATTTCGATTAAGACATTATTGAGCGAGCTAGGACGGACGTAGTCAATATAACTATTTGTTTAGCACTTATGAAATGTACAGTGACAGAATTCAGAAAATGGGCCGTTCTTACAGTGTTCTCCCTGTACACAAAGTCAAAACCATAGGCTAAATAAATGGGGCTTATAAGCAGACAATTAAAGCTCTTATGAAATTTGATGATTAGATTTCAGAACAGTAGGCAAAATTAAGAGGGGTAAGTAACAAAATGATTAGGGTGATAAACATGGGCTACTAACATCTTACTACACAACATACACTTAGTATTACTTTCTTAGCTACAGTATACATATCTCCCTGGCATATTACATAATTTATGCAGCAGCATACAGGACATTTTTGGACACACATTGTTGTGCTGTGCTCACTTGAACAGAAAGGTTGCATGACGATCCTTCATGGGCAAGTTTTGTTATCCAAATCCGGGATTCTCTGGATTTATGGTGCCTTCAAGACAACTGGGAACTCTGAAAAAGTTTGATCATTGATCTTCATGTCGTAGCGCTAGAAAGAGACTAGAGTTCCTGATTTACAATTCTGAGTTAGATGACCATTCAAAACATATTTCCCAATCAGAGCTTTTTTCCCCGGAATTCCCAGTTGTCTTGAACTCACCGAAGTAAAGTTTTCACAGATCCGAGTTAACAGTTGTTTTGAGTGTCGGCACAAATCATGCTTTATTGACATTATGGCCAATGTTGAATGTTTGTCATCTAAAACTTGGAAATGAGACACTTAAACCCAGATTTGGGACCACACAGCCACTCCGCTGAATAGCAGGCTAGATATTGCTTTGCAATGCTTGCAGTTAGCCACTGATTCCTTCCAAACCACTCATTGTTGAATTTGCGATTTCCAACTTGTCTAATGTTTATGTCCAATGGCCAATGAGCACCGGTACATCTTATCTATAATTTATTTAGATTGTCAGTAGATTGTCAACTTGATTCATGATGATGACTGCTAGCCAAAATTTGAAAGTATGGCGTTGACATGATCAGTCCAATCAAAGCTACCGTAGATATAGCGTGAATTGATGTCATTTTATCTGTTGTCAATGACCTTGAGCCTTCTTGGATGGGCACTTCTAATGTCACTCTATGGCAGCACCCAAGGGGCTTGAATTTTCGAGGTCTCCCTTAGACTTGGCGGTGACGTACTGTCCCCACCAGTGACAGAACACTGAGCTAATCATGGCGCAACTAGAGAACATTACCAACACCTATGCGTCGTATTTTCCACTGGCTGCCCCACCACCACAGAAATTACTGAGCAAGGCTGAAACACCTGCATTTTGGAGCTGCCTTACTCAAAAAAGCAAAAAAAGAAACTGTGTTAGTATTTGGCTTTATTAAGTCAATTATTATTATTTTATTTTTTTTACATTGTTTGCAAACTGATATGTGACACATATTGATGCCAATGTAATATGCCATTTTTTTATTTATTTTTTAGCAAAAGATGTGTGGCTCAAAACAGAGCCCCAGCTGCCCTGAATGATGGGTCACCACTGCCTGTTTGACAGATTTGTCTGTAAATTCCTCCACCCACCATGCACTCTCAATAGCTTACCTCCCTGTCAGTGAAGGGCTGTTGAGTCAAGACTCGAATTGAGGGGGTATGAGAGGGTATGACATAAGCCTACCTTTTATTAAGGAACACGGCAAAAAGCACAGACCCACCCCTTGTTAGCTTAAGATTTAGCAGAAAATAAAAGGCATCCGATTACAAAAATGTATCTATAACAGAGCTTTGGTCTGCGATGCATTATACTAGAAACAAGCTGTAAAATACGTGGGAAAGATGGGGATGTCATTGCTTCGTTTCTTTGACATTCAGAAGCTGATCTAAACTTCTATAGCCGATGAGACAAAAAGTGACTTTGCATGGGAAGTGTAATCTAATTATGTCATTATCAATTGATTAAGCTATTAACTTTCTATACAATAGATGATGTTTAAACCCAGACAGCACTAAGGGAAACGTCGGTAGGCCTACTCTGTCTGCGGAGGAAAGGTAGGCCTACTCTGTCTGGGGAGGAAAGGTAGGCCTACTCTGTCTGGGGAGTAAAGGTAGGCCTACTCTGTCTGGGGAGAAAAGGTAGGCCTACTCTGTCTGGGGAGAAAAGGTAGGCCTACTCTGTCTGGGGAGGAAAGGTAGGCCTACTCTGTCTGGGGAGGAAAGGTAGGCCTACTCTGTCTGGGGAGAAAAGGTAGGCCTACTCTGTCTGGGGAGGAAAGGTAGTCCTACTCTGTCTGGGGAGGAAAGGTAGGCCTACTCTGTCTGGGGAGAAAAGGTAGGCCTACTCTGTCTGGGGAGGAAAGGTAGGCCTACTCTGTCTGCGGAGGAAAAGTAGGCCTACTCTGTCTGGGGAGGAAAGGTAGGCCTACTCTGTCTGGGGAGGAAAGGTAGGCCTACTCTGTCTGGGGAGAAAAGGTAGGCCTACTCTGTCTGGGGAGGAAAGGTAGGCCTACTCTGTCTGGGGAGTAAAGGTAGGCCTACTCTGTCTGGGGAGGAAAGGTAGGCCTGGGGAGGAAAGGTACTCTGTCTGGGGAGAAAAGGTAGGCCTACTCTGTCTGGGGAGGAAAGGTAGGCCTACTCTGTCTGGGGAGGAAAGGTAGGCCTACTCTGTCTGGGGAGGAAAGGTAGGCCTACTCTGTCTGGGGAGGAAAGGTAGGCCTACTCTGTCTGGGGAGAAAAGGTAGGCCTACTCTGTCTGGGGAGGAAAGGTAGGCCTACTCTGTCTGCGGAGGAAAAGTAGGCCTACTCTGTCTGGGGAGGAAAGGTAGGCCTACTCTGTCTGGGGAGGAAAGGTAGGCCTACTCTGTCTGCGGAGGAAAGGTAGGCCTACTCTGTCTGGGGAGGAAAGGTAGGCCTACTCTGTCTGGGGAGGAAAGGTAGGCCTACTCTGTCTGGGGAGGAAAAGTAGGCCTACTCTGTCTGGGGAGGAAAGGTAGGCCTACTCTGTCTGGGGAGGAAAGGTAGGCCTACTCTGTCTGGGGAGGAAAGGTAGGCCTACTCTGTCTGGGGAGGAAAGGTAGGCCTACTCTGTCTGGGGAGGAAAGGTAGGCCTACTCTGTCTGGGGAGGAAAGGTAGGCCTAACTTTTGAAAGTACCTTTCTCAGATTCCTAATGGCTCTCAGATGTAATTATCTGTAAACAGGGACAGTTTTGTTGCAAACAAGACACACTGATTTGCCATTGGAGAAATATGATAAGATAAACAAACATAGGCCTATCTCTGTCCATTCTTGCCTGTAATTTCAGTGATTTATTTGGTATTAAAAATATTCTGCTAATATGTAAAATGATATAGAATTGCATGAAATCTTTATAAAAAGGCTGTTTTCTTGGACCTGCAAATAAAATGATAGATTCATGCAATGCTTTTTTACTATAAAGTAAATATTTTACTCTTATCCACTGTGGTCTGCAAACCCACAACCTTCTGGCCTGCAGTCCTGTGTGCTATCAAAAATCCTGCGTTGCCATGTAAATGTTTACAGGACAAAGAGCAGTTTCTAAAACTGCATATCTATTGGTCTGTCCAATAAGTGAAGGTAAATGGTAGACATGTTCTCTGCTATCCTCTTTGTTTTAATTGTTATTTTTGGCATAGTTTTTCTTTTTTCAAGTATTCAAGAAGGGTTTAGGTAAAATAGATTTTGCTGACAGGAGAGCCATACATTTCAGAGAGGTCTGATTTCATCCATGTAACCCTTATTATCAATAATGTTCACTCCCTTACACTCCAAACAGACTAAAACCAGTAGTATCCATGTTAGTATATGTACTGTAACTATAGCCTAGGGTCTTACAGAATGACATGTACAGCTGAGAACACAACTATATTGCATGGTGCCAGTGGCATTAAGTAGAATTAGTGGTAGTAATACTAATCCCGCTCCTCCTTCTAAGCAGCTGGAGCAGAAGCAGCATTACACTGTACAATCATCCTCAGGCCTCTTATGCTCCATGCATTCTCTCTATCCCTCTTCACTCCTTTCCTCTCCTGCTAGAGATCACTAATGATTTCCTGCCAGCTCCTGATTCGTTCATGTGGTCGAGAGGAGATTAGGGTGCTTGCTCCGCATTATCACCTGGATTCTCCCAGGGAAGTAGGAGAAGAGGGGGAGCGGAAGAGATTGGGATGAGAGGGATGGAGGGAGATATGATTGAGAGAGGGAGGAGGGAGGAGGGGACAGTGAAAATGGCTAGTAGGATGCTGGCCCTTTAAGAGTATTTTTAATATGGCAATAATAATTGGTCACTGTTCAGGAAAACATTAGTAGGGGCATGAGACTTACACTTTTCACTTCCTAAAAGTGTAGTAGAGGGACAGGGGGAAAAGACATTCCACTGGCACTGTAGCAAAGCTTGGTACGTTTAACCAAAGCCTACACTCTTAGAGTTAAGGGTAACTCAAGGAACCCTTGAGCTTGCTAGTAAATGCTGCAAAATTTGCACATTTTGGTTGTTTGAGGGGATCTTAGAGGAACCTTTAAAGGCCCTGTGAGTTCAAAAAAACGGATTTACCTGTGTTTTATATATACACTGAGGATACAAAACATTAGGAACACCTGCTCTTTCCATGACATATCAATCGATCAATCAAATGTATTTAAGCCCTTTTTACATCAGCCGATGACACAAAGTGCTATACAGAAACCCAGCCTAAAACCCCAAACAGCAAGCAATGCAGATGTAGAAGCACGGTGGCTAGGAAACACTCCCTAGAAAGGCAGGAACCTATGAAGAAACCTAGAGAGGAACCAGGCTCTGAGGGGTGGCCAGTCCTCTTCTGGCTGTGCCAGGTGAAATCTATGATCTTGTCAAGAGGTGCGTAACTGGTGGCATGGAAGTCAAACGCAGGAGAGCCGAACTTGGTAAATAGCCGGAGCCGTTTAATGTACATAACTACCAGCATACAAAAATAACAACACACATGGGCACAACAACCCATATCGCACCAGTCACATACACTTACAATAAACAATTCCCGACAAGGACATGGGGGAACCAGAGGGAACATATACAACATGTATATGGGGAATTGAAACCTGGTGAGTGCCACAACCAGACAAAACAAATGGAACATGAAAAATAGATTGATGATGGCAAGAAGAGCGGTGACCGACCGCCGAACACTGCCCGAACAAGGAGAGGAACAGACTTCGGTAGTAGTTGTGACAGATCTCTTATTGCTGTCACTTGTTAAATCCACTTCAATCCGTGTAGATGAAGTGGAGGAGACAGGTTAAAGAAGGATGTTTAAGCCTTGAGACAACTGAGACATGGATTGTGTTTTTGTGCCATTCTGAGGGTGAATGGGAAAGACAAAATATTTCAAGGGCCTTTGAACTGGGTATGATAGTAGGTGCCAGGGGGAGGCAACTCTACAAATTTAACATGATGATTGACATTATTCTAACAGGTGCTAAAAATAACTATCTGAAAGCCACGCCTCCAATAAGCCACCCTTTACACAGGGGTTCCTCAAAGACCCCTTTCAGAGGTGTTCCTCAAGGAACCTTTTTGAACTGGAAAGGTTACCGCTGTGTGGCAATTTTTACAACCCCAAAAGGTTCTTCCAGGCTCCTTTACTTCTAAGAGTGTAAGATGGCTACATCCATCACATTTGGTTTGTATGGTGGTACTGTTATTAAACAAGAACAAGCAAAAAAAACTATACTATAACCTTTTAGATTTAAAATAATGTGCTCGCTATAAACATGGTATTAGTCAAGAATTAAACAAATTAAATATTATACCACAATAGAGGCATGCATAATTCACCTTTACTTGACCAGGGATGAGGGGTCCAATACTGTCCAAAATAGTGAGGCTCTGTTTTAAAATGCATTCCTAGAATTTCTAGGAATTAATTGTATTCATATTCCTGACAAATTCATTCCATATTTATGGCATCAGTGAAACAGTTCAGTGTCACACCTGGTCTCAGTGTCATGGTCTTGTTACTCATCTACAGAGTACTGTTCCGGGTCCATATATTCCCCTCCTCAGGGCAGATGTAAATTTAATGACGCTGGCAAAGTGTATGTGATCAGGTTACTGTATTGATTACATAGTGACCCTGCTCCGATCTGCTCTGTCAGAAACTCAGAGACACAGAGACTCAGAGAGACCAACCAGGAGCAGCACTAGTAGCAGGCATCAGCTCCATGCAGGTTACAGCACCACACCGCTCTGTTCCAGGGAAAGACATGCCGGGCAAAAACTGCTTTGCCTTTCTGAAAGGCAAACATCAGAGGTAAGATACGATAACCTAAGTGTTATGGTCGTCGACACAATTGTGGTTAGCAACAACAACAAATATGTTACATGACACAGAACCTGTACACGGCAGGTGACTATTCAACTATTGATAGGGAATGGGTCATTCAGGACTGAATCACCAAGAATAAAGTGTATGTTTTAAACAACTTTATCTCACAAGCTCACATAGCTGCACTGCTGTCAAATGATGTTTTGCTGGTTTGAAGTTGCAGTCTGACTTTCTGTTGATGTGCTGTTGAGTCAATGATGATAGCCAGCTTAATCCTCAGACAGACTTTAATTAAAATGGGAGAGTGAAAAGGAGGGGAAGAGAGATACAGGCAGTGAGTGAGAGAGAGAGTATGAGAGAGAGAGAAACGTCTTTGTGCTTCATGCTTGAGTGAGCAGTGAAACATTGCTAGTGTAGGCTGGGTTGTGGATCACAGAGGCTGTTTGTCAGAGACGTGCCCCCATGTCCATAACATACTGGGATGACTCTAAAATGGCAGCCAGGTTGATGTAATGACGAGGCCTCAAAGGAAACTCTCTCCTCTCAGTGTCACAGTTATGTCATATGTACTGTAGCTAAAAACTGTAGAATGCAGGAAACTTTAAACGTTTTGTGTATTTTATATTTTTAAAAGAATTCTGAAGTTTGTATTTCCACTTTGAAATTTCTAACCTGATTTTCCCTTATGAAAAATGTATCAACCCCAATAAAAATGTCCATTAATTACAATCTACATAAAAATTCACATTTCCTGTTGCTGCAGATGTATTTTCCTGTTGTAGCGACCAGGTTCGAATTAAGATCCTACATCTATATGGAATGACAAGGCCTACTGCTCATAATTATGTGATTTTGTCAGAAAATGTGTCTGGTAATTGACCAATTTTACTCGGACCTATATCATAAATGCAAATTTCACAGATGAGATATCATTCATATTCCAAACATGAAGACTACTTCTATAATTCCCCATTGCAACCAGCTTTGTGTAAGATAGCAGAACAACAGTCAAACTGACAGTACAGTGACTAATGTCTATTAGTTGTGTACAGTAACAGATGAGGGTGACATTTTGACCCCAGGCCTGTAAGAGGGTGTTATTTAATAATGCTGAAGAATGGAAGTAATTTCAGCCCGAGTGAGCAGGGCAAAGCTTCATCCCCAGATGATTGTGCGCGTGTGTGTGTGCGTGTGTGTGTGTGTGTGTGTGTGTGTGTGTGTGTGTGTGTGTGTGTGTGTGTGTGTGTGTGTGTGTGTGTGTGTGTGTGTGTGTGTGTGTGTGTGTGTGTGTGTGTGTGTGTGTGTGTAAGACATATCTGGTCCTTTCCATAGAAAGAGAGAGAGTCCAGCTTCCTGCTGATCTCACATGACACATGACACAACATTTCTTCATGCCCACTCACCACTTGCTCTGCATCCCTCCCACACACGCACACACACGCATACACACACTCCACTCACAATGATGGACTGTGTTTGTGTGTGTGTGTGTGAGCGAGAGTGTGTGTTTGAAATCCTTGCTAAATCCTGTCCCCCGCTGATAGAGTCAGTGGTGCTTTATTATCATCCTCATAGCAGATGAGTGGTCTATAAAGGCTGGGAGCTGGTTTGCCCCTTGGTGCCACTGCTCTTTCTTCACAGCTCGCTGGTCGGGGTGCCATATACTGCTCTAAGATAGTCAGGTGCCAGATATTGCTCCTAGCTTCAGAATAGCTAGTGTTTTGTGTAGGTCTTCCCATCACTACCATGGAAAATGTTTCACTATACTACCATTTGAGGTATTTGTATGTATTATGGATCCCCATTACTCTTCCTGGGGTCCAACTAAGTTAAGGCAGTTATATACAATCTTAAAAAAACATTTAATTTCACAACACATTAAGTGCGTGCCCTCAGGCCAATACTTCTACTACCACACATCTACAACACAAAATCCATGTGTACGTGTGTATATAGTGCATATGTTATCATGTGTGTGTGTGTGTATGCATGTGTCTGTATGTGTGTCTCTTCACAGTCCCATCAGTTCCATAAGGTACATTTTTACTTGTGCAGCCCTTTTGATTTCAGAAGCTGCTTGATGAGTGTAATAAACAAGCAAAAAGAAGACTGATTTCCTAGACTCAGCATTACTTGAGTATTTCCTCTGAGTAACCCCACCTGAGCAGAGAGAGAGAGAGATAGTGGAGAAGGCCGTCTGTCATCCACAGCCTATCATAGTGACACTGGGCCAGAGAGGATAGCCCAGCAAGTCTCCTCTCATTACATCTGCACTCTGAAAGAAAAACTAATCTGGGACAGGTGCCAGTGTGCCAGCATGTCTAGGTCTGTAGAGGAGAGGAGGGAGAGTCTAGACTGGAGGAGCTCTAGTGTATGTAGTGCTGGGGCCCTGTGGTTGTTGTCTCTTCTTACTACTGAACACTATAATGTTTCTTCTCCTCCTATTACAGTATGTATTTCTCTGGACTAACCACATTTGCTGACGCTGAAGAGCCGTGTCTCTCACCTAAGACCCAGGAGGGATTGTCTATTTTAAAAATGCAATAGATACCAAAAAATTGGTCACAGAAATAGAGGTACTGTAGATTCTAGATGAGCTGTATTGTGGGCCTGTGGGTGTTCTACTTCACTAGTACTTGATGCCTGTGCGAATGTGATGATGGGCCCAGAGATGGCCATATTATGCTCACTATGTAAGCAAGCCATATTAGGGGTGCTGAGGGTGTTTGTCACGTTTTCTTTAACTGATAAGTAGGCCTACTTGTTGTCATTTGTCAGGCAAACATTCATGTATTGTCATTTTGTGCCAACAACATGGTAAATAAAGTAAGAGAAAAGTGGGGATAAGGTACTCAGTTACCTTATGCCACCATATATGGGGACAGTATATTTCACTAGCATGGGCTTCCTGAGACAAAGGCTATTGAAATCAGTTGGAGAACAGACTCCTGCATGAACGTAGATTAATTTAAAGTTTAAGCCAAAAATGGTTTTGCTACAAGTGAAGTGGGAAGAGACACTAATCCAAAGAATATTTTTTGTAAAATATATGATTTATCATTTTTCTTCTTTGGTCTTGAGCACATGGATGCAGTAGTCAGTGATTATTCTTTGCACATGTATTCAATCAATCCTGCACCTATTGGAAATAACCCACTGGGCACATCAATTCAGAATCATAAACACAACCTATTCGGTCTAGGTTTCAAATGTCTGATATAAGAGCCCAAGCATGATATAATATAATTATCTGCCTGACCAAAAGGCCAACCAATGAGCGAGATAATATGATGCATTTAATTGTTCTTTTCTTTTCTTCATTAGGATCCCCATTAGCCGACGCCAAAGGTGACACCTAGTCATACTGGGGTCTCAAAAAGCCATTACAGACAAAATAGTTTACAATTTACATACATTTAAAACATGAACATTATTGATGAGAAATGCAAACATATGGCGCATGCATGCGATAAATGTTTTTTTTTATCGTTTAATGTGTGGCTGCCGGGGATAAGTCGCCGTGTGCCTTTAATTGAAATGTTCCTGCATGATGTATTGTGATTAACTGGCTGTCAGAGGGTAGCGCATGCGTATGCAGAGAGGCGGAATCAGTGGATGCTGTAGACTTGCGTTGCTCTGTGCCCGCCATCCCTCCGCAGCCAGGCAGACCGCAGAAACTGACAAGAGTAGCCGACTGACGGAGGGCTAAGCCAAGATGGGACGAGACATCTGGTACGACAGAGCCAGCACAACAACAGGTAGCATTTGCGTCTTGTTTTTCAGAGAACCGTGTGATGTACATACATCTGTTTGATAAAGTGCCCGCGAAGGGTGAGGAATGCTGGACTGAATTATCCTCGGGAATGCCTCTGGCAGGGGGTTTCTTTATGGTGTCCACAGGGATGATGGCGGTTCCGTTTTTTTTAATGTATTTTTATATTTTTTTTTAACAAAAGCTAGACTACTAGATGGAGGCGAATGCAGGTGTAAGCTAAGGGTGCACATTGCTTCGTCCCGCAACGAGACATTGTTTACAGATGGCTCGTTGCGGAAGCTTCCGTAGCCTGGCGTCATTTGGCTCGCTGCGGAACAAGCAAGGACGCACCGAGCGAAAAACGGCTGAGCGAGGGGGTTCCTCCATCTCACTGCCGGGAGGATCGTGGTTTGAGAACTGTCATATTTAAGATCTGGTAGCCTACTCCACTATGCGGATTGCATCGTGTATACTCAAGTAGAGTTGCAGCTAATACAGCCTGTCTGTTTGACTTACCGACTGATGCAAAATCACGACCATGCGCGGAGGAGATAATAGGTTAGACCAGCCGTGTATCTATTTAAACTCGCATTGGCGACTGCCATGTCATTACTATAATGTTTTAATCTGATATCTAGGAAATTATATAAATATGTATTTCCATATCAGAGTTTAGTTCTCATTCATCATTTGTTGTCTCCTGTCCTTATGTGCCTGCGGTTTCTCCAGAGAGCACCAGATTGTGTGTGTATGTGTGTGTTTACTCGGGTTTCCGCTTTAAACCAGACTTTGGATTTAATTTCCTCTACAGTAATACTGGCTGTTGGGTGAAAGCATTCATTCGCCATTTAATGGGGCTACAGAGGTCACACGTTTTATAGTGGCAACAAGCCTATGGGGAACGTGATACATTCTTGTGTAAATATGAATGTGGTTATAACCTCAGTACTTGAATTTGCTATACAGACTCCGCCTCCCATGACTGTGTAGGACCGTGGTCTGTATTGTATTTCTGGTTGAAAGGGATCTATCTGGCTTGATTATGTATGAAACCGTGATGGCTCTATGCTGCTGTCCATGGTGCCGAAAGCCCAACAACAGCCCGTGCTGAGTAAATCAAACCGAGACGCAATCATTAAAGCCTCAGCTGAAAGCACGCGACAATTTAATTTGCACATGATCATCGTTTTCAGCTGAGATATCGGTCGACAGTTACTTGGTTTTAATTTACATCCATGTGCCACATAATGTATATTCATATCCATTATGTAATTATTTAAAATATCAGTTCATAAGACACCACATGCTGCGATAACATGTTTGCAAAGAAAAGCATAGGTACACTGTCGAGATTCTTGACAAGGGTCATATTACATTATGTTTTTTTTTACACCTTTCATTGCCTACATTTGTTTATTGTATTTTAGTTAGTATATTGCCAATTTTAATATCGAAATGTAAGATGTAGGGTACTCACTATTCAGCATGTTGTTGCCACATGACAAAAGATTCTCTCTCTCTCGAAAAGGTTAACATGTTGCATGGACAATCTGTTGCCATAGCCATGCAGTAATTTATGAATATGTGTATTTTCGATGCAGCATGTGAGAAGACAGTGGTGTATCAGGGTGCAGAGCGGTAATAACAAACAGAACTCAGAGACATTAATGGCATTATGTGACCTGTGTCCTCATTACTTTACAATATATCCTGAGATGTTGCTATTTGTTTACCATCCTCAGCCTGACTGGGGCAGCATGTTTAATCAGAATATTGTTAATGCTTTCTCTTTCCCTCACCCCACCTCCCTTCCACACTGTCTCTCTCCCTTACCCCTTCTCTCTCAATTCAATTCAGTATACTTTATTGACATGGAAAGTCAACACTTACATTGTAAATGTATACATATAGCGATGGTGAAAGGCAGGAATATGCTAGACTGTTTGTAATTAAGCATTAATAATGATAGTGATTGTCATATTAACAGGAAATACAACACATAATAAAGAATAGGCAAATATAAGTAATCACACTATACTTCTCACTGGCTGTCCCACAGGTTGTGGCACGAGGCCACACATTTGGCTGCTAAAACACAGCATTTTGGTTTGCAGATCTGTCTCTATCACTTCCTGGGGGCAGCATGAGCACAGCCTGGCCTCTCTGGACAGCCAGGTTTGCCTGTGATGACTAGTCTCCATGGCCAGGCTGTGATCAGTGAGTCTGTACATAGTTAGTGTTTTTCCTACATTTTCTATCATTCACAGCGGTCAGATAGTCTGCCACCTTGCACTGTTTGTTTAGAGCAAAAACATTGTTTTTGTGGTTTCTTTCCAATAGGTGATATATTTTATTTGTGCCCTGTGATAATTTGGTTGGCTTGGTAGTGGTTTGTGAATTGAGACTCAGGACCATCTCGCTGAGGGGACTTTTCTCCGTGGTCACCTCTTGGCAGTTGAGGGCTTTGTAATGGTAGGAGTGGTGGGTCACTTGTTAGCAAATTATTACAACATTTAGTGGCTATTTTTAAAATATTAATCAAAAGAGGGAATTGGCTTAATTCTGCTCTGCATGTGTTGTTTGGAGTTTTTCTCTACTCTGAGAATGCTCTTACAGAATTACAGAATGTAGGATTTCAATTGGGTGTTTGTCCCATTTGTCAAATACTTGTTTTGTAAGCAGACCCCACATTTCACTCCCATACAGTGCAATTGGTTCTATTATTGATTTGAATATTTTGAGCCATATCCTAATTGGTATGCCTCATTTTATAAATATTTTAATGGCCTAGAAAGCCCTCTTTGCTTTGTCTTGCAGTTCATTCATGGCCAGGTTGAAGTTCCCAATGGAGCTGATTTTTTGTCCCATATATGTCTTTGTGTGTGTGTTCTATAGGGGTGAATCTGTGTGTTTCTCTCTCTCACACGCCGCTCCCCTCCCCCCCTCTCTGTCACCCTCTCTCTTGTCTCTGTAGGAAGTCTGGTGTAGAAGCTGAACCAGAAGAGAGCCCAGGCAGCAGTAGTAGCAGCGACAGCAGTGGTGGGGCGGTAGATGCCCTCCCCTCAGCCCCAGGCCCAGTTCCTCCCCAGGCCCCTTTAGGAGAGAAGAGAGAGGACAGCTCCTGCTTTGACAGCTCTGTAGACTCCAGTGAGGAAGAGGAGGACAAAGAGGAGGACCCTGCCATGTTCTCTAACTTTCTAAGCGGGGCCAACCCCCTCAGCTCTGTCTCCTCTGCTGTCAGAGGAGGTCTTTTTGGGGACAATGGGGAGGTTGACAAACAGAAAGCAGGTCCTCAGCTTCCTGGGTCAGTTCCTGGCCCTGCGAATGCCCCACAGCAGCAACAGGGAGGACCCCAGCTGCAGGGGAACGGTCAGGCTGGTCAACCAGCCAAACCTAGTGGGCAGCAAGCCCCCGCTAAGGGTGAACCACAACAGCAAGGACCTCCTAAGGGTGGTCCACAACAGCAAGGACCTCCTAAGGATGGTCCACAACAGCAAGCCCCTCAACAGCAAGGACCTACAAAAGGTGTACCACAACAACAAGCCCCCCAACAGCAAAACACTGCTAGGGGTGGACCACAACAGCAAGCACCTGATATAGGTGGACCGCAACAACAAGGGTCACCTAAGGTTGGCGCTCAGCCACAAGTGTCCCCTAAGGGTGTACCACAACAGCAAAGACCTGCTAAAGATGGACCCCAACAGCAAGGGTCACCTAAAGTTGGAGTTCTGCCACAAAATCCTAAGGGACCACAACAGCAAGGACCTGCTAAGGGTGGACCCCAACAGCAAGGATCCCCTAAGGTTGGAGCTCAGCCACAAGGGTCCCCTAAGATTGGCACTCAGCAGCATGGTTCCCCTAGGACTACACCACAGCAGCAGGGTTCCCCTAGGACTACACCACAGCAGCAGGGTTCCCCTAGGACTACACCACAGCAGCAGGGTTCCCCTAGGACTACACCACAGCAGCAGGGTTCCCCTAGGACTACACCACAGCAGCAGGGTTCCCCTAGGACTACACCACAGCAGCAGGGTTCCCCTAGGACTACACCACAGCAGCAAGCCACTGGTAAAGCTGGGCATCAGTCTAAAGCCGGACCTATGGCTGGAGCTAAACCCCTGTGCCCAGTGTGTAACACTACCGGACTCAACCTACACTCCAAGGAGCCACCCAACTATAACACCTGCACACAGTGTAAGACTGTCGTCTGCAGCTTCTGTGGCTTCAGTCCTCCTGACTCTGGCGTAAGTAGAGCTTAATTCCAGAATATACAGTATTTAATACTTTGTTATTCATTTATCATTATTAAACAGTAGGACAAATATTTATATTTTTGACCTAGGATCACCTTGTAGCATTTGTATGAATGACTGTGTCAAATTTGTTTTGTATTTTTTTGTACAGTGGAGAATTGAGCATGCTTGAGTCTGGCAAGTGTGGTTTAATAAGTCAGTGTATTAACTCTAGTTACCACTTAGCAGGCTGCTTTAACAGAGTAGACTGATTTAGTGGCAGTTCATTCAGCATGAGGCATTGCCCACTGCAGTCATTAACAGAATGTGAAGGTAGTGTTGTATGGTAAAGACAGTAGCAGTAGATAAAGACACAGTGTTACTTTAATATTCACATCTATTTTTTACGATAAGTCATAACCTTCATTATTTTATATATAGTATGTATCTAGTATGGATTAAGGATTAAGAAAAAAAACATAGATATATTGATTGCATTTAACAGTTTTTTCTTTGTTCATCTGTGAGAAAACCAAAAACCTTTATATTATGCGTAAAGCTGTGATTTCTATTGTAGGGTAAGGAGTGGCTGTGTCTGACCTGCCAGATGCAAAGAGCACTCGGAGGCTCTGACCCACCTGGACCCCCAAAGATGAAACCCCATGCTTCACCCAACAAAGCCTCTATATCTCCTGCACCACAGAAGAAAGACACCTCTACACAAGGCTCCATCCAGAAAAACCCTATTACATCAGCAACACAGCCACCCAAGGCAGAGACTGCTAAAGCAGCAGACCCTCAGACACCGGCTAGCCCAGTACCTGCCCAGAATGCACCACAGGGGAACCGGAGAACATCAGGGCCTCAGAAACCGCCAGCGCAGCCAGGCCAACCTGGGCATAAGCAGAGTAATGCCACCCCATGCACACAGGAGGAGCCTGAGAAGCCTCAGCAAGAGCTTCCAAAGGATGGAGCCTCTCCTGCCAACGTTGTGCCACAGCTACAGGCTCAGGCCCCCAAGCAAGAGTCAGGGGGCTTCTTTGGCTTTGGTGGCCCTAAATCTCAGATTTCCTCAAAGCCTGAAGATTCAGTGTCTGGTAAGATGTTTGGCTTTGGCTCCTCCATCTTCAGCTCTGCATCCACTTTGATCACCTCTGCTGTTCAGGATGAGCCCCACACCACTCTCCCAGCTTCCCCCATGGTGTCTGCACCGGCCTCTCCCAAGATGCCCCCTGCAAAGGAGACCAAACCACCTGCTGTCCAGAAAGCAGAGGAGAAGAAAGCAGAGCAACCCCGACAGGCCAAGGTCCCCCCATCAGTACAGGTCAACGTGGACAAACCCCCATCAGAGCCTCCGAAGGGAACAGCATCCTCCCAACCATCTCCCAAAGCAGGCCAGTCCACCTGTCCACTCTGCAAGGTGGAACTCAACAAGGGCTCCAAGGACCCTCCCAACTACAACACCTGCACCGAATGCAAGAACACTGTCTGCAACCTCTGTGGATTCAACCCCATGACAAATGTTACTGAGGTAAAATGGCTATATCGTTTTAATTCCGCTGTGGCTGTATTTATTGATGAATATTTGAAAACTATTTTCACATCCACAGTCGTTCTATGCTCTGGTAATGCTTTATGTAGACCACTTGGTTGTGTCACTATAGGATTTACAAGATGCTAGAGGTCTTCATGGATCCACCTGTACCCGAATACCCAAGACCTGATCCAGGACCCGAGTGGGTCCGGATCCAGAATTCTAAATAATGTCACGGTTCTGGGTCTGATCTGATAGGATTGTCTCGGGTATGTGTAATTTTAACTGACTTGTCCGGAAAGACCCGTACAGATCCGAACGCAACTGCTACAGTTGAGGCAATTGTACAGGCAATTGTATAATTTATGCTGCTGCTCTTGCTTTTAACAAGAGTGTCGCTTGTTGTTAGCCAATCATAAGTAATCAAAGCGGCAATGGGCTACAGTCACAGAGCCTCTGTATGTGGAAAAAGTTAGGAGATATCTAATCAATGGAAGATAGAATTAATTAATTATTGTTGTTTGTGACTGTGTAGGACAAGGAAGTTCATGCAGCCTCAATTAGCCTAGCTAGCTAGCTTAACTAGCTTCTCCCAGTTTAATGCAGTCAAGACAGGTACTACGTCATCATATTGGATGATAAATAACCTTGCTATGGCAGCTATTAGTCTACTAAAGCGCGAGACAGATTGGTTGGTTAGTGTCTCTCCCTCTCTCCCTCCTACCTGCACCCCATGTCACTCGCTCACATTCACAGTAGCCTACACACACAGCACGACCCATGTTAGAGCACCATCTCACTCTACCTCTTCTCCTACGTACTTTATCAGGTCCGGTTGATAAAGTAGGTTAAAAATTGACTTTTCTGCTGCTTCCCCCACTTGGATCGAACCGGGTCTGGATCCGACCAGGTCTATACGGAACGGGTCTAATTGTCCTCACGTCCATTTGGAACGAGTCTCTATATTTAAAATAATATTTATGCATATCAGGTCCGGATGGGAAAGTCCCATGTCCATTTTGGAACGGGTCCATCTTTTTGGAACGGGTCCACTGTTCAAATTACTTCAAAATTGACTGCATCAATATAGTGCAATATAATGCTATGTAATATAAATGAACTGCCATCACTTTACTACACGCAATTAAATCTTAACATTTGATGCTGACAACTTATTAAGTTGAGATAGAAACTGGGTTTCAGGAAGGATAATGTATACAGGCCCTACATCACACTAAATTCTGATTTCTACACAGTGGTCACTGCCACTCAGACTCACTCAGGTGTATATGATGGTTATAAAGTAAAGTATTTTTAGGATATTATGATCTCTATAAGAGTTGTAATGGGCTTGCTTAACAAGGCAATCTGTGATTGCTACATCAATATTTGGAATTACAAATTCATGATATACAGTGCATTTACAGTGTTCAGACCCCTTTATATTTTCCAAATGTTGTTACGTTACAGCCTTATTTTAAAATGGTTTAAATTGTTTTTCCCCCTCATCAATCCATACACATTACCCTAAAATGACAAAGCAAAATCAGGTTTTTAGAAATGTTTGCAAAGAATATAAAAATAAATATCACATTTACATAAGTATTCAGACCCTTTACTCAGTACTTTGTTATAGCAGCTTTGACAGCGATTACAGCCTTGAGTCTTCTTGTGTATGACGCTAAATGCTTGGCACACCTGTATTACGGGAGTTTCTCCCTTTCTTCTCTGCAGATCCTCTCAAGCTATGTCAGGTTGGATGGGGAGTGTTGCTGCAAAGCTATTTTCAAGGCTCTCCAGAGATGTTTGATCAGGTTCAAGTCCAGGCTCTGGCTGGACCACTCGAGGACATTCAAAACTTGTCTCGAAGCCACTCCTGCGTTGTCTTGGCTATATGCTTAGGGTCTTTGTCCTGTTGGAAGGTGAACCAGTCTCAAATCTCTGTAAGATTGAAACAGGTTTCACTCATTAATTTCCCTGTATTTAGCACCATCCATCATTCCTTCAATTCGGACCAGTTTCCCAGTCCCTGCCGATGAAAAACATCCCCACTGCATGATGCTGACACCACCATGCTTCACTGTGGGGATGGTGTTCTCAGGGTGATGGGAGAGGTTGGGTTTGCCCCAGACATAGCGTTTTCCTTGATGACCAAAAAGCTCAATTTTAGTCTCATCTGACCAGAGTACCTTCTTCCATATGTTTGGGGAGTCTCCCACATGCCTTTTGGCAAACACCAAAAGTGTTTTCTTATTTTTTTTCTTTAAGCAATGGCTTTTTTCTGGCCACTCTTCCGTAAAGCCCAGCTCTGTGGAGTGTACGGCTTAAAGTGGTCCTATGGACAGATACTCCAATCTCCGCTGTGGAGCTTTGCAGCTCCTTCAGGGTTATCTTTGGTTTCTTTGTTGCCTCTGATTAATACCCTCCTTGCCTGGTCTGTGAGTTTTGGTGGGTGGCCCTCTCTTGGCAGGTGCCATATTCTTTCCAATTTTATAATGGATTTAATGGTGCTCTTTGGAATGTTCAAAGTTTTGTATATTTTTTATAACCCAACCCTGATCTGTACCTCTCCACAACCTTGTCCCTGACCTGTTTGAAGAGTTCCTTGGTCTTCATGGTGCTGCTTGCTTGGTGGTGCCCCTTGCTTGATGGTGCCCCTTGCTTAGTGGTGTTGTAGACTCTGGGACACTTTCAGAACAGGTGTATATATACTGAGACCATGTGACACTTAGATTGCAAACAGGTGGACTTTATTTAACTAATTATGTAACTTCTGAAGGTAATTGATTGCACCAGATCTTATTTAGGGGCTTCATAGCAAAGGGGGTGAATACATATGCACTCACCACTTTTTCGTTTTTTACATTTTTTTTAACAAGTATTTCTTTTTATTTCACTTCAACAATTTGGACTATTTTGTGTATGTCCATTACATGAAATCCAAATAAAAATACATTTACATTTCAGGTTGTAATGCAACAGAATAGGAACAAGCCAAGGGGGATGAATACTTTTGCAAGGCACTGTAGCACACCACAGATAGTAAATTGCTGAAATGAAAACAAAGATTTACTAGAAGTTGACAGGTTAACCGTTGAGTCAGCTGGAGGCTGGCAGAGGGAAGAGAAGTCGATTGACTGACCAGGGTCAATTAAACCACAGTTTCTCTCAAATAAAACGCCTGCCGAGATAAAATTAGGATTAAATGCATCACTTTTTATTCCTTTCTTCTCAGTTATGATGCCAGATTCAGAAAGAACCTGCTTAGGCAGGGAGGAAGAGGAATTTGTACTCTTTAGTTAATTTACACTTTTGCAAAATTTAGAAGGATCACCAGCAGAGTCAGCTATAGAGCTTAAAAAATAGCTTGATTTAGCTTTCTATTTTTCGAGATAGTACATTTGTTTCTCAATTCACTGAAAGGTTGCCAGTACACCACATAGTGCTAAGATTTCCTTGCTTTGGCCCAGGCCTGATTTCTCATCGAATGAGCTCATCTGAAGGGTTAGATCTATCTTTGACTCTGAATTGTTTAAAAGGGGCGTGTTTATCTGCCAGGGGAATAAATATGGAAGAGAAATGTTCTAGAGCCAACTCAGTGTCAGGAATACAGGAGATAGTGGCTAAATCTGAGTAGAACATGTCATGTTAAAACCCTTGAGGAAAAAACATAAAAAAATGTATCTTCTTAATTAAACAATGATTAGTATTTTGCTGTTTCTTATCTCTAATACATACTATGGGACAATGATCACTGAGATCATATGCAAATACTCCATTAGACAAATATTTCCAGGTTATTATTAAGAATTAAATCAATCAATCAATCAGGAGTTACCAGGATTCTTCCCATTTAGGCCGTGTGGGTTTTGATATCACTTGAGTCAGATTCAAATCAATGCATATACTCTGAAATTGATTTGAGGCCGGGTTTAGCCTATCCAGATTCAAATCCCCTAAAATGACTAACTCCGAGGACGAAAAAGCTGCTTAACACTTAAATATAGCAACAACAGCATCCACCATGGTAGCAGGGGGGCGGTAAATCCCAGCAACAAAAACATGTGTATTCTGGTTTACGGACACATCGACAACCAGGAGCTCAAATTTCTTAGGAACAGAAATATTTCAAGATTGGGAAGCCATGAAATTAGATTTGACATCTATGGCCACTCCTCCCCTTTCTTTAATCTGTCACATCTAAATACATTATAATCATTTACTTCAATGTATTTATCAGATAAATAACAATTTAACCATGTTTCAGAAAGAACCAGAATGTCAGGACACGAGTCCTGTACCCAAATATCAATTTTGTCCATTTTTTAAATCATACTTGGCACATTTAAGTGCATTAGCCCAAGCCCCCTATGAGATTTAAAGTCATAGGAGGTATTCAGCTCATTCCCATAAGAGCTAACACGCATTTGCAGCTATTTGTTGAGTGAGCTGAAACTTTGCCAAGGTCCTTGGCCAACCACGTGAGAGCGAAGCAGACTGAGCATTTGACATACCTCCCTCAAGTCGCTGGATGAAGGGACTGGGGGGGAACTGGGAAAGCAGTGTTGGCAGAGCTCAGTCCACCCTGATGAAACTCCTGCCAAAGGAGTGGAGCTGCTGCAGGGGATGGGAGTGGCTGCCAATGCTCCATTCTGGGTGTGCACAGGAGGCCTTGGGGTGGCTCCTGTTGCAGGGTTGTGGCTGCCATGCCATGAAACATAAAATTAGATAAAAAATCTACCTGTAATAGAGCATGCTGGGAAATATGATAATGATTGGCATGGTTTTGGTTCAAAGTGATCTGCACCAGTTTCAGGCCTATGTATTTGGGCAAAAACTAGACCCTCAAAATAAGGCCTTGTGAAATAAATATGGTATGGTGTTAAAGATTATTACATTTTGAATGATAACATATTTGCTTTTGATCTCACTTGGTGAAGTCCAGAGAACCTAAAAATAGATGAATGCAACAACCATGTCTCTGTCACTAACACATATAATTATGGATGGTAACTATACAATTTGCTCGAAAGGCAAGACACTCAGGGAAAAATTTGAATAAGGCTTTACACTAAGCAGTAAGTGTGTTAATTTAACACTGTTCCAGTGTCTATTTAGGTCCACAGACTCAACACTTAGGTGTTGAATGTACTTCCGGCGCCGTCAGAGATGGCCGCCTCGCTTCGCGTTCCTAGGAAACTATGCATTTTTATTTATTTTTTACGTGTTATTTCTTACATTGGTACCCCAGGTCATCTTAGGTTTCATTACATACAGTCGGGAATAACTACTGAATATTAGAGCAATGTCAACTCACCATCAGTACGACCAGGAATATGACTTTCCCGAAGTGAATCCTGTGTTCTGCCTTCCACCCAGGAAAACGGAATGGATCCTAGCCTGCGACCCAAAACGAAGACGTCGTAAAAGAGGGAAACATAGAGGTCTTCTGGTCAGGCTCCAGAGACGGGCACATCACGCACCACTCCCAAGCATGCTACTCGCCAATGTCCAGTCTCTTGACAACAAGGTTGATGAAATCCGAGGAAGGGTAGCATTCCAGAGGGACATCAGAGAGTGTAACGTTCTTTGCTTCACGGAAACATGGCTCACTCGAGAGACGCTAATGGAATCGGTGCAGCCAGCTGGTTTCTTCACGCATCGCACCGACAGAAACAAACATCTTTCTGGTAAGAAGAGGGGTTGGGGGCGAATGCCTTATGATTAACGAGACGTGGTGTAATCACAACAACATACAGGAACTCAAGTCCTTCTGTTCACCTGACTTTGAATTCCTCACAATCAAATGTCGTCCGCATTATCTACCAAGGGTATTCTCTTCGATTATAATCACAGCCGTATATATTCCCCCCCAAGCAGACACATCGATGACCCTGAACAAACTTTATTGGACTCTTTGCAAACTGGAAACCACATATCCTGAGGCTGCATTCATTGTAGCTGGGGATTTTAACAAGGCTAATCTGAAAACAAGACTCCCTAAATTGTATCAGCATATCGATTGCGCAACCAGGGCTGGTAAAACCTTAGATCATTGCTATTCTAACTTCCGCGACGCATATAAGGCCCTCCCCCGCCCTCCTTTCGGAAAAGCTGACCACAACTCCATTTTGATGCTCCCTGCCTACAGACAGAAACTAAAACAAGAAGCTCCTGCGCTCAGGTCTGTTCAACGCTGGTCCGACCAATCTGATTCCACGCTTCAAAACTGCTTCAATCACGCGGACTGGGATATGTTACGCATTGCGTCCAACAACAACATTGACGAATACGCTGATTCGGTGAACGAGTTCATTAGAAAGTGCATTGATGATGTCGTTCCCATAGCAATGATTAAAACATTCCCAAACCAGAAACCGTGGATTGATGGCAGCATTCGCGTGAAACTGAAAGCGCGAACCACTGCTTTTAACCAGGGAAAGGTGACCGGAAACATGACCGAATACAAACAGTGTAACTATTCCCTCCACAAGGCAATCAAACAAGAAAAGCGTCAGTATGGAGACAAAGTAGAGTCACAATTCAACGGCTCAGACACAAGAGTTATGTGGCAGGGTCTACAGTCAATCACGGATTACAAAAAGAAAACCAGCCCCGTCACAGACCAGGATGTCTTGCTCCCAGGCAGACTAAATAACTTTTTTGCCCGCTTTGAGGACAATACAGTGCCACTGACACGGCCCGCAACTAAAACCTACGGACTCTCCTTCCCTGCAGCCGACGTGAGAAAAACATTTAAACGTGTTAACCCTCGCAAGGCTGCAGGCCCATACGGCATCCCCAGCCGCATCATCAGAGCATGCGCAGACCAGCTGGCTGGTGTGTTTACGGACATATTCAATCTCTCCTTATCCCAGTCTGCTGTTCCCACATGCTTCAAGAGGGCCACCATTGTCACCACTGTTCTCAAGAAAGCCAAGGTAACTGAGCTAAACAACTACCGCCCCGTAGCACTCACTTCCGTCATCATGAAGTGCTTTGAGAGACTAGTCAAGGACCATATCACCTCCACCCTACCTGACACCCTAGACCCACTCCAATTTGCTTACCGCCCAAATAGGTCCACAGACGATGCAATCTCAACCACACTGCACACTGCCCTAACCCATCTGGACAAGAGGAATACCTATGTGAGAATGCTGTTCATCGACTACAGCTCAGCATTTAACACCATAGTACCCTCCAAACTCGTCATCAAGCTTGAGACCCTGGGTCTCGATCCCGCCCTGTGCAACTGGGTACTGGACTTCCTGACGGGCCGCCCCCAGGTGATGAGGGTAGGTAACAACATCTCAACCCCGCTGATCCTCAACACTGGGACCCACAAAGGTGCGTTCTGAGCCCTCTCCTGTACTCCCTGTTCACCCACGACTGCGTGGCCATGCACGCCTCCAACTCAATCATCATGTTTGCGGACAACACTACAGTGGTAGGCTTGATTACCAACAACGACGAGACGGCCTACAGGGATGAGGTGAGGGCCCTCAGAGTGTGGTGTCAGAAAAATAACCTCACACTCAACGTCAACAAAACAAAGGAGATTATTGTGGACTTCAGGAAACAGCAGAGGGAGCACAACCCCCTATCCACATTGATGGGACATTAGTGGAGAGGGTAGTAAGTTTAAATTCCTCGGCGTACACATCACGGACAAACTGAATTGGTCTACCCACACAGACAGCGTCGTGAAGAAGGCGCAGCAGCGCCTCTTCAAACTCAGGAGGCTGAAGAAATTCGGCTTGTCACCAAAAGCATTCACAAACTTCTACAGATGCACAATCGAGAGCATCCTGTCGGGCTGTATCACCACCTGGTACGGCAACTTCTCCGCCCACAACCGTAAGGCTCTCCAGAGGGTAGTGAGGTCTGCACAACGCATCACCGGGGGCAAACCACCTGCCCTCCAGGACACCTACACCACCCAATGTCACAGGAAGGCCATAAAGATCATCAAGGACAACAACCACCCGAGCCACTGCCTGTTCACCCCGCTATCATTCAGAAGGCGAGGTCAGTACAGGTGCATCAAAGCAGGGACCGAGAGACTGAAAAACAGCTTCTATCTCAAGGCCATCAGACTGTTAAACAGCCACCACTAACATTGAGTGGCTGCTGCCAACACACTGACTCAACTCCAGCCACTTTAAAAATGGGAATTCATGGAAATTGATGTAAAATATATCACTAGCCACTTTAAAGAATGCTACTTAATATAATGTTTACATACCCTACATTACTCATCTCATATGTATATGTATATACTGTACTCAATACCATCTACTGTATCTTCCCTATGCCTTTCTGTATCATCACTCATTCATATATCTTTATGTACATAATCTTTATCCCTTTACACTTGTGTGTATAAGGTAGTAGTTTTGGAATTGTTAGGTTAGATTACTCGTTGGTTATTACTGCATTGTCGGAACTAGAAGCACAAGCATTTCGGCACACTCGCATTAACATCTGCTAACCATGTGTATGTGACAAATACATTTGATTGGATTTGAATTTGATTTTACACTCTCCATGTTGATTATTATAATTGTTTTTACACTGATTAATTTGCTGTGCATCATGATGGCCTAAACTAGGAGTCCACAGAATGGAGAGCTTGCTGTGTTCATGATGGCCTAAACTAGGAGTCCACAGAATGGAGAGCTTGCTGTGTTCATGATGGCCTAAACTAGGAGTCCACAGAATGGAGAGCTTGCTGTGTTCATGATGGCCTAAACTAGGAGTCCACAGAATGGAGAGCTTGCTGTGTTCATGATGGCCTAAACTAGGAGTCCACAGAATGGAGAGCTTGCTGTGTTCATGATAGCCTAAACTAGGAGTCCACAGAATGAAGAGCTTGCTGTGTTCATGATGGCCTAAACTAGGAGTCCACAGAATGGAGAGCTTGCTGTGTTCATGATGGCCTAAACTAGGAGTCCACAGAATGGAGAGCTTGCTGTGTTCATGATGGCCTAAACTAGGAGTCCACAGAATGGAGAGCTTGCTGTGTTCATGATGGCCTAAACTAGGAGTTCACAGAATGGAGAGCTTGCTGTGTTCATGATGGCCTAAACTAGGAGTCCACAGAATGGAGAGCTTGCTGTGTTCATGATAGCCTAAACTAGAAGTCCACAGAATGGAGAGCTTGCTGTGTTCATGATAGCCTAAACTAGAGTTCACAGAATGGAGAGCTTGCTGTGTTCATGATGGCCTAAACTAGGAGTCAGAATGGAGAGCTTGCTGTGCTGATTATATAGACCCACTTCTTGTATAGTGATTAAGATAATGTAGGTGTCCATCTGACAGTCTTTGCAGCACCACAAGGGGAAGTTGGGAAGAGTTTCACCTCTGACTTGGTTAACAGCACATATCTCAGAGCTGATGAGATCCGTTAGTGTTATCATTGCATTATGCAGACCAGTGACTCCCGTACCATCACAGAGGCCTCGTATCATTACAAGAGGCAGTGGGAGGTATGGTAAACTGTTCCACACGCTTTACTAATGGCCTTTTGTCTGATATACAGCATTATGTGCTTCCCTCAGGAGGACTGTATCGCTATCAGAGAGCAGATAAACAGATTAAAACACAGAGTTCATGTATGTTTGGAGACCTGATGGTCCCCTGCCCATTTACAGTAGAGGACATTTGAATTGTGAGTGCAGGCAGCGAGTTGTAGGACACATCATTTATTTTAAGACTGGTGTTCAGCTCCCTCCTAAGTGAGAGTCCCTCCTAAGTGGGAGTGTGAGTGTCTCGTAATAGCACAAAGGTATAGCCTTTTACTATCGGCTAATGGCTACTGTATAATAATATCAAGCAATAATTGCTTAATAACACAAAAAGGTGTAATTAGCGAAGATGGAATAATTTTGAACAATTTATTTTACACAATGGGTGAACACTGTCCTCTTGGACAGTTAAATTCATACCTAAATTTCCTTGAGGACACTGACATTGAGATTGTCTTAGACTTGACACAACACATTAGAAATATTTAGTTACTGATGTCTAGCGGCAGCTTGAATTGTAAATAAGCTTGGGCTTCTCTACAAAGACCTCATGATGACAGGCACAGAACATTGTGAATATTGCTTTGTTTACTGATTATGTGGAAGTTGAAGTTCACAAGTACCCATTATCACATTTGCAGGTATCGGTTGACAAAGGCATATTTAGTGTTTCTGATTGAAATCATGGTTCTAAATCATATTTAACCATGTTGGATAATGTGATTTCACCATTTTTACGCTGTCATTTTCTTTCAGGTGAAGGAGTGGCTGTGTCTGAACTGCCAGATGAAGAGAATGGAACCCACAGGACCTCCCATGATGAAACCCCAAGCTTCTCCAAACAAAGGTTCTGCACCTCAGAAATTCACTGTCACACCCATCGCTACCCAAAAGAAAGACATTCCAACACCAGGCTCCCCCCAGAGAAGACCTTCTACATCAGCAACAGAGCCACTCAAGGCAGATGCTGTTAGAGCAGCAGACCTTCAGAGACCAGCCAGCCCAGCACCTGTTCAGAAGGCACCACAGGAGAACCGGAGAACATCAGGGCCTCAGAAACCACCAGATCAGCCAGGGCAACCTGGGCATGAGCGGAGCAATGCCACCCTGTCACAGCAGGTGCCTGGGAAGCCTCAGCAAGAGCCTCCAAAAGGTGGGACATCTCCTGCCAAAGCTGTGCCAACACTACAGGCCAAGCCCCCCAAGCAGGAGTCAGGGGGCTTCTTTGGTGGCTTTGGTGGTCCTAAATCTCAGATTTCCTCAAAGCCTGAAGATTCAGTGTCTGGGAAGATGTTTGGCTTTGGCTCCTCCATCTTCAGCTCTGCATCCACTTTGATCACCTCAGCTGTTCAGGATGAGCCCCACACCACACCGCCAGGTTCCCCCATGGTGTCTGCAGCAGCCCAGGCCTCTCCCAAGATGCCCCCTGCAAAGGAGACCAAATCACCTGCTGCTCAGAAAGCAGAGGAGAAGAAAGCAGAGCAACCCCAACAGGCCAAGGTCCCCCCATCAGTACAGGTCAACGTGGACAAACCCCCATCAGAGCCTCCGAAGGGAACAGCATCCTCCCAACCATCTCCCAAAGCAGGCCAGTCCACCTGTCCACTCTGCAAGGTGGAACTCAACAAGGGCTCCAAGGACCCTCCAAACTACAACACCTGTACCGAATGCAAGAACACTGTCTGCAACCTCTGTGGATTCAACCCCATGCCAAATGTTACTGAGGTAAGATTGACCAAATATCACTTAATTACTGTGTGAACAAATCATTTCTGATGTATTATTATTTGGATAAAGATAACTTTATTTTATTAATCTCCACACGGATAATCTTAGTCATTCTGAAATTATGTTATATTTTAGATTTGAAATGTCTATTAATTTCTATGTATTTCGGTTCCAGATATAACCTTTGATATTGCACTGTTGGTCGGTTCATAAATTGTTCATTCTCTCTTCTTACAAATATAAACAACTTGTCTGACATGTTTTTAGTCTACATGGAAAGATTGGTATTTCACTTTACTAAAGAGAGACAAATCCAAGTCTCAATTGTAGTGGTTATGACTATTTAATTTCCTGACTTGTTCTTGACTCATAATAATTCTACCGACAGTAGCATTGCACGATAAGGAATAGAAGTGGAAGTGCAGAGTGCTTTGCATATGCAATACACCTAATACATAAACTGCAAGTCATGTTGAAGCTCAAAACTGCAACAATGATGTATCACAGTGTGCTGGATGATTTATGTCTCAGAGAGTAAGGAGAAATGTCTGATGATATCAATGGCAGAAACATTTGCTTGTGCTGTTTTCCATCATGCAGATGTATAGCTGTATATGAAATTGATTAAATTCTGTATTCCTCTCACAATGGAAAACATTTTCAGGTGAATGTGTGGCTGTGTCTGAACTGCCAGATGCACAGAGCACTTGGAGGAATGGAACCTCAAGGACCGACCATGATGAAACCCAAGCCTTCCCCCAACAAAGTCTCTGCTCCTGCTGCTCGTCAAACAAGAGACACACCAACAGCATCTGGTCCCCAAAAAGTGGCCACTGCACCAGCCTCACCCAACAAGGAGTCAGTGACTCCAGCCTCCCAGCCTGTCCCCTCAAAACCTGAAGATTCAGTGTCTGGGAAGATGTTTGGCTTTGGTTCCTCCATCTTCAGCTCTGCATCCACTTTGATCACCTCAGCTGTTCAGGATGAGCCCCACACCACACCGCCAGCTTCCCTCAAGGTGTCTGCACCCTTTGCGCTTCAAAAGCAGGAGACTCCCACACCAACTGGTGCCCAAAAAGGTGCACCAACACAAGTGTCACCCAAAAAAGAGGCTCAAACACCAGCCATAGCCCCAAAGAAAGACACCCCAATGCCAGCCTCCCCCCAGAGAAAGTCAGACTCCCCCACAATGACTGCAAAGCAGGACCAGAAACCTTCAAGTCCTTTAAAACCAGGAGACCCATCAGAGGCTAAGCAGGGGAGTGCTGCACAACCACAGCAGCAGCCCCTACAGCAGAAGACTCCACAAGTCCAGCCTCAGCAGACCCCAGGAAGTGCACTGAAAGCAGAACCTGTGAAACCTCAGCAGACCCCAGCAAGTGCACTGAAAGCAGAACCTGTGAAGCCTCAGCAACAGCCTCCTAAAGTTGGGACCTCTCCAGGACCGGCTCAGAAGACACCACAGGAAAACCGGAGAACATCAGAAGTTCAGAAACCACCACAGCAACCCAGCCCTGGGCGTAGCCAGAGTAGTGCCATTCCGTCCACACAGCAACACCCCAAGCAGGAGTCAGGAGGCTTCTTTGGCTTTGGTGGTCCCAAATCTCAGTCTATCCCCTCAAAGCCTGAAGATTCAGTGTCTGGGAAGATGTTTGGCTTTGGCTCCTCCATCTTCAGCTCTGCATCCACTTTGATCACCTCAGCTGTTCAGGATGAGCCCCACATCACTCTGCCAGCTTCCCCCATGGTGTCTGCACCGGCCTCTCCCAAGATGCCCCCTGCAAAGGAGACCAAAACACCTGCTGTTCAGAATGCAGAGGAGAAGAAAGCAGAGCAACCCCAACAGGCCAAGGTCCCCACATTATTACAGGCCAACGTGGACAAACCCCCATCAGAGCCTCCAATGGGAGCAGCATCTTCCCAACCAGCTCTCAAAGCAGACCAGCCCACCTGTCCACTATGTAAGATGGAACTCAACATGGGCTCCAAGGACCCTCCCAACTACAACACCTGTACCGAATGCAAGAACACTGTCTGCAACCTCTGTGGATTTAACCCCATGCCAAGCGTTACTGAGGTAAGAAATTACTATTCTGGGAATTCATTTAATAAACATAATACAATTATGGCTACTCTGTCAAATTGCCTTTGCCTACCAATGTTTTATTCAGTTGAAAGTTTCAATAATAGGGACATTTAAGGTACTTGTATTGAGTGCTTTAGTTACACAAATTGTAACATATCAATTCAACTTAAATACTGTATAATATTCAAGCAAGATACTTAGAGAAACGATGTCGTATGCAGACTGAATATTCAGATGGAAATATTCAGCATTATAAACTGGGTGGTTCGAGCCCTGAATGCAGATTGGCTGACAGCCGTGGTATATCATACCGTACACCACTGGTATGACAAAATATGTATTTGTACTGGTCTAATTGCATTGGTAACCAATTTATAATAGCAATAAGGCACCTCAGGGCTTTGTGGTATATGGCCAATATACCACACCCCCTCGGGCCTTATTGCTTAAATATATAGTGCCTACGGAAAGTATTCAGACCCCTTGACTTTTTCCACATTTTGTTACATTACAGCCTTATTCTAGAATTGATTAAAACGTTTATTTTCCTCATCCATCTACGCACAATATCTCATAATAACAAGGCAACAACAGGTTTTGGCAGCAAGTCTTGTCTATGACTCTACAAGCTTGGCACACCTGTATTTGGGGAGTTTCTCCCATTCTTCTCTGCAGATCCTTTCAAGCTCTGTCAGGTTGGATCGGGAGCATTGCTGCTGAGTGCTCTGAAGCAGGTTTTCATCATGGATCTCTCTGTACTTTGCTCCGTTCATCTTTGTCTCGATCCTGACTAGTCTCCCAGTCCCTGCCACTGAAAAACATCTGGATGGTGCCAAGTTTCCTCCAGACGTCACGCTTTTCATTCAGGCCAAAGAGTTCAATCTTGGTTTCAGATGAACTCTAGAGCTCTGTCAGAGTGACCATCAGGTTCTTGGTCAGCTCCCTGACCAATGCCCTTGTATCCTGATTGATCAGTTTGGTCAGGCGGTCAGCTCTAAGAAGAGTCTTGGTGTTTCCAAACATCTTAAATTTAAGTATGATGGAGGCCACTGTGTTCTTGTGGATCTTCAAGGCTGCAGAATTGTTTTGGTACCCTTCCCCAGATCTATTCATCGACACGATCTTGTCTCTGAGCTCTACAGGCAATTCCTTTGACCTCATGGCTTTGTTTTTGCTCTGACATGCACTGTCAACTGTGGGACCTTTATATAGACAGGTTTGTGCCTTTTCAAATCATGTCCATTCAATTGAATTTTTCACAGGTGGACTCCAATCCAGTTGTAGAAACAGCTCAAGGATGATCAATGGAAACAGGGTGCACCTGAGGTCAATTTCGAGTCTCATAGCAAAGGGTCTGAATAATTACAGTTGAAGTGAGAAGTTTACATACAACTAGTTTAGAGTCATTAAAACTCATTTTTCAACCACTCCACAAATGTGTTGTTAACAAACTATAGTTTTGGCAAGACGGTTAGGACATCTACTTTGTGTATAAGACAAGTCATTTTTCCAGCTCTGTCAGGAGGAATGCGGCAAAATTCACCCAAGCTATTGTGGGAAGCTTGTGGAAGGCTACCCGAAATGCTTGACCCAAGTTAAACAATTTAAATGCAATGCTCTCAAATACTAATTGAGTGTATGTAAACTTCTGTCCCGCTGGGAATGTGATGAAAGACATAAAAGCTGAAATAAATCACTCTTGTCACGATCTTCCTCCTCTTCATCTGAAGAGGAGAGGTGAGATGGATCAGAGGACCAAAATGCAGCGTGGTATGTGTTCATGATGAATGTTTAATTAAAGAAAGAACTGAATACTGAATACAAAAACAATAAACAAATAAAGACCGTGAAGCTATCATAAGGACTGTGCTGACACAAGCAACTAACATAGACAATCACCCACAAACAAACAGTGCAACCCAGGCTACCTAAGTATGATTCTCAATCAGAGACAACTAATGACACCTGCCTCTGATTGAGAACCATACTAGGCCGAAACATAGAAATCCCCAAATCATAGAAAATCAAACATAGACTGCCCACCCCAACTCACGCCCTAACCATACTAAATAATAAATACAAAATCAAATAAAATCACTAAATACAAAACAAAGGAAATAAAGGTCAGAACGTGACAACTCTCTACTATTATTCTAACATTTCACATTCTTAAAATAAAGTGGTGATCCTAACTGACCTAAGACAGGGAATTTTTACTAGGATTAAATGTCAGGAATTGTGAAAAACTGAGTATAAATGTATTTGGCTAAAGTGTATGTAAACTTCCAACCTCAACTGTATCTAAATAAGTTATTTCTGTTTTTTGTTTTTTTATATATTTGCAAACATTTGTAAAAACCTGTTTTCGCTTTGACATTCTAGGGTATTGTTTGAAGAGTAATGAGGATTTTATTTCATCCCTTTTAGAATTAGACTGTAACGTAACAAAATGTGTAAAAAGTCAAGGGGTCTGAACACTTTCCGAAGGCAATGTTTATATATTTTTTTACAAATCGATTCTTGGAATCAAATATCAATATATTATTGTTGAAAAATAATATTGCGATATGTAACGGTATCGGTTTATTCCCCACACCCCCATCCCCCATACAGTGTTAGGTTCTAATTCTCAGAGTAAAAAACTCAACGGACACTATGAAAGCTTTACCAAGTTTTTTCTGCCCAGAGGATCAATACAGCTGCATTAGACAAAGCATCTTTCCACCACCACAAGTATATACAGTGCCTTGCAAAAGTATTCATCCCCCTTGGAGTTTGTCCTGTTTTGTTGCATTACAACCTGTAATTTAAATAGATTTTATTTTGATTTCATGTAATGCACATACACAAAATAGTCCAAATTGGTGAAGTAAAAAAAAATATATATATATATATATTTTGTTTTTACGGAAAAGTGGTGTATTCTTGTGTATTCACCCCTTTGCTATGAAGTCCCTAAATAAGAGCTGGTGCAACCAATTACCTCCAGAAGTCACATAATTAGTTAAATAAAGTCCACCTGTCTGCAATCTAAGTGTCTCATGATCTGTCACATGATCTCAGTTTATATACACCTGTTCTGAAAGGCCCCAGAGTCTGCAACACCACTAAGCTACGGGCACCTCCAAGCAAGCGGCACCATGAAGACCAAGGAGCTCTCCAAAAAGGTCAAAGGCAATGTTGTGGAGAAGTACAGATCAGAGTTGGGTTATACACATTTTACGGAACTTTGAACATCCCACAGAGCACTGTAGAATCCATTGTTAAAAAATGGAAAGAATATGTCACCACAACAAACCTGCCAAGAGAGGGCCGACCACCAAAACTCACAGACCAGGCAAGGAGGGCTTTAATCAGAGAGGCAACAAAGAAACCAAAGATAATCCGGAAGGAGATGCAAAGATTGGAGTATGTGTCCATAAGACCACTTTAAGCCATACACTCCACAGAGCTGGGCTTTACAAAAGAGTGTCCAGAAAAAAAGGCATTGCTTAAAGAAAAAATTAGCAAACGTGTTTGGTGTATGCCAAAAGGCGTGTGGGAGACTCCCCAAACATATGGAAGAAGGTACTCTGGTCAGATGAGACTAAAATTGAGCTTTTTGGTCATCAAGGAAAACGCTATGTCTGGTGCAAACGCAACATCTCTCATCATCCCGAGAACCTCATCCCCACAGTGAAGCATGGTGGTGTCAGCATCATGCAGTGGGGATGTTTTTCATCGGCAGGGACTGGGAAACTGGTCCGAATTGAAGGCATGGTGGATGGCGCTAAATACAGGGAAATTCTTTAGGGAAACCTGTTTCAGTCTTACAGAGATTTGCGACTGGGACAGAGGTTCACCTTCCAGCAGGAGAATGACCCGAAGCATACTGCTAATGCAACACTTCAGTGGTTTAAGGGGAAACATTTAAATGTCTTGGAATGACCTAGTCAAAGCCCTGACCTCAATCCAATTGAGAATCTGTTGTATGACTTAAAGATTGCTGTACACCAGCGGAACCCATCCAACATGAAGGAGCTGGAGCAGTTTTGCCATGGAGAATGGGCAACAATCCAAGTGGCTAGATGTGCCAAACTTATAGAGACATACCCCAAGAGACTTACTGCTGTAATTGCTGCAAAAGGTGGCTCTACAAAGTATTGACTTTGGGTGGGATGAATAGTTGTTAAACGCTCAAGTTTTCAGTTTTTTGTCTTATTTCTTGTTTGTTTCACAATATGAAATATTTTGCATCTTCAAAGTGGAAGGCATGTTGTGTAAATCAAGTGATACAAACCCCCCAAAACATACATTTTAATTCCAGGATGTAAGGCAACAAAGTAGGAAAAATGCCAAGGGGATGAATACTTTCGCAAGCCACTGTATACTCCAATGTAGGCACTCCCCCTTCTCTCTAATCCTAACATCAATTGTGGTTTGAGAGGAAGATGAAGTAAAGGGGTAATAAAGCATAATTTCTCCCTTAAGGGGATCTGACCTGACCTCAACCCCTCATTTGCCCAATTCACAGATGTCCATCCGTATCCCCTATAGCAATCCCAGCACATTCCAACGCCATCTGGCTCCTACAGATAACCATTAACTTCTGATGTAAAAATCAGTCTCTAGGATAGCAATGTCCCAAGTTTAACCCAGTATCCAACAACAGTATGTATCTAACACAACACTGCACTTTCAGATGAAGGAGTGGCTGTGTCTGAACTGCCAGATGCAGAGAGCTCTTGGAGGAATTGAACCCCCAGAACCCCTCATGATGAAACTGTATCCCGACAAAGTTTTTGCACCTCAAACAGTCACTGTGACACCTATTGCAGCTCAAAAGGACATTTCAACACCTGCTGCATCTGTGAAGACAGACAGTCCAATCCCAAGCTCCCATCAAAAGAAACCAGTTCCCCCTGCAGCTGATATATCAAAAGCTGAAGCTACTAAAGCAGCAGGCACACAAATGCCGGCAAGCCCAGCTCAGATGGCATCACAAGGGAACCGGAGAGCTTCAGAACCTCAGAAACCACCACAGCAGCCCAGCCAGCCTGGGCGTAGGCAGAGTAGTGCCATCCCAGACACACAGCAACACCCCAAGCAGGAGTCAGGAGGCTTCTTTGGCTTTGGTGGTCCCAAATCTCAGTCTACCCCCTCAAAGGCTGAAGAGTCAGTGTCTGGTAAGATGTTTGGCTTTGGCTCCTCCATCTTCAGCTCTGCATCCACTTTGATCACCTCTGCTGTTCAGGATGAGCCCCACACCACACTGCCAGGTTCCCCGAAGGTGTCTGCACTGGCCTCTCATAAGTTGCCCCCTGCAAAGGAGACCAAACCACCTGCTACCGAGAGAGCAGATGAATCAAAGGCAGAGCAACCCCAGCAGGCCAAGGTCCCCCCATCAGTACAGGCTAAAGTTGACCAACCCTCATCAGAGCCTCCAAAAGGAGTAGTATCCTCCCAACCAGCTCTCAAAGCAGGCCAGTCCACCTGTCCACTCTGCAAGGTGGACCTCAACATTGACTCCAAGGACCCTCCCAACTACAACACCTGTACCGAATGCAAGAACACTGTCTGCAACCTCTGTGGATTTAACCCAATGCCACATGTTACTGAGGTAAATGAAATTGCAAGCACGTGGTATTTTATGTTCTTGTTTATTTCAAAAAATCCATTGAACACAGTCTGTTATTTTCAGTTTGATTATCATAGTTTACTCTTAAATTAAATTTGACTGAATATGTTTTTTCAGGTGAAGGAATGGCTGTGTCTGAACTGCCAGATGCAGAGAGCTCTTGGGGGAATGGAACCCCCAGAACCCCTCATGATGAAACCACAACCCTTACTCAACAAAGTTTCTACACCTGCTGCACCTCAAAAGGAGCCTCCGGCAACTCAAAAGGTGAAGGAGACTGCGATACCTGCTGTAGATCAGAAGAAGGCCGCCTCCACACTCCAAAAAGAAGAGACAACCACTCTTGCTGCACCACAACAGGAGACTCCATTACCAGCCTCATCCAAAATGGGGGAGACACCAGTTACAGGTTTAAAGCAGGACACTCCAACAACAGATTCACCACAAAATAAAAAATGTCCTACACCACCAGGTGTGTCTGTAACAGATGAGGTCCCAACCACAGCTTTGCCTGTCAAGAAGGACATTTCTGCCTCAGCCCTTATCAAGGAGGAACCAACTTCTGCCTCCCCTCTCATCAAGGAGGTCACTGGTTCACCTCTCACTAAGGGGGCACCAGCCTCACCTCAAAATAATAAGGAACATATACTACCAGGGTCACAAAACAGAAAGGTGTCCCCAACACCAGGTTCAACCCAAGATAACTATGCTGTACAATTAGGTTTACCTCTGAAGAAGGAAGCACCATTTTCATCAGCAGTAGAGACTAAAGAGGTCCAACTTCCAGCTACAGTTATAAGCAATGAGGCACCTGTTCCAGATTCACTCAAAACAAACGAGACAACAACACTTGGCTCCGCAATGAAAAAAGAGCGTTCATCTACTGAGATCTCAATTGACAACCAGAAACCTGCAATTGTTCAGAAGTTAATGGAGCCACCAGCCACACCTACAAACAAGCAGAACGAGGTTGTTCAACCCTTACAGCAGCCAGAAAAGAAAATGCCTGCTGCACAGACTCTGGCACAAGTACAGCCCCAGGAAGCTCCAAAGTCAGACCCCAAAATCACTCCCCCAAAGCAGGAGCTTGGGAAACCAGCCAGTTCAGCACCTGCTCAGAAGGCAATAGAGAACCGGAGAACATCAGAACCTCAGACACCACCACAGCAGCCCAGCCAGAGTAGTGCCATCCCACCCACACAGCAACCCCCCAAGCAGGAGTCAGTGGGCTTCTTTGGCTTTGGTGGTCCCAAATCTCAGTCTACCCCCTCAAAGCCTGAAGAGTCCGTGTCGGGTAAGATGTTTGGCTTTGGCTCCTCCATCTTCAGCTCTGCATCCACTTTGATCACCTCTGCTGTTCAGGATGAGCCCCACACCACTCTCCCAGCTTCCCCCATGGTGTCTGCACCGGCCTCTCCCAAGATGCCCCCTGCAAAGGAGACCAAACCACCTGCTGTCCAGAATGCAGAGGAGAAGAAAGCAGAGCAGCCCCAGCAGGCCAAGGTCCCCACATTATTACAGGCCAACGTAGATAAACCCCCATCAGAGCCTCCAATGGGAGCAGCATCCTCCCAACCATCTCCCAAAGCAGGCCAGTCCACCTGTCCACTCTGCAAGGTGGACCTCAACATGGGCTCCAAGGACCCTCCCAACTACAACACCTGTACCGAATGCAAGAACACTGTCTGCAACCTCTGTGGATTCAACCCCATGCCACATGAAACAGAGGTAATTAAACTGTCTATGTTTCATCAAAGTAATTTGGCTACTCTAACATAAATGTTGCGCTTTATTTTACAACAGTTATTTAAGAATACTAACTATGCATTGACAGTGTCTATAGTTGCAGTCGTCTCTTTCATCTGAGTTGTAAGATAGGATAACAAGAAGCTTTGATGGAGCTCTTGTTATAACTATTGGCTTTTCTCCAAATGGTCTAATATTTGTTTATGATCTTCTTGGAAGCAAATTGTATTCTGGAAGAATTGTATTAATACAGTCTGATATAAATTATTCATTTGATTAAACATCTTCAGATTTAGAGCATTATGTCAGTAGTTTTACTACATGTTTGTAACATCTAGTATGAAGCATTTAAATAGCAACTAAGATAAGAGCATCTGTAAGTCCTCAGACTGCAATATAATTCTACAAGATTGTTTGTTGAAAAAAATGTTCAATACTGTTATTTGATTTCAGGTAAAGGAATGGCTGTGTCTGAACTGCCAGATGCAGAGAGCTCTTGGAGGAATGGAACCCCCAGGACCACCGATGATTAAATCCCAACCCTTGCAAAGCAAAGTCTCCACACCTGCTGCATCTCTAAAGCTGACCCCAGCACCAGCTAAACCCCAAAAGGAGATTCCAGCACCTGCGGCTGCCCAAAAAGAGATTCCTCCACCCACTGTACCTCAGGAGACACTAATAGCGGCTGGAACCCCATCAACAGCTGCAGTCAAAAAGGAGGAGACACCAGCACCAGGATCCCCACAAAACAAACATGCTCCACCTGCTGTGGCTGCAAAGGACAAACAGGAACCTATAATTGTTCAGAAACCAGTGGAACAAACAATTCCAGTGACACCCATACCCAGTGGTGCTGCTACACCTGCACAACAGCCAGAGAAGCAAATTCCTCCACTGCAACAGCCTTATGCTAAGCCCCCACCACAACTACAGCCCCAGCAAGTTCCAAAGATAGACCCCAAAACTGATCCCCTAAAGCAGGAGCCTGGAAAGCCTCAACAACAGCTTCCAAAAGGTGGGACCTCTCCTGCCAAAACTGTATCACAACCACAGGCCAAGCCCCCAAAGCAGTCAGGAGGCTTCTTTGGCTTTGTCGGTGATAAATCTCAGCCTGCTCAGTCAAAGCCTGAAGATTCAGTATCTGGGAAGATGTTTGGCTTTGGATCCTCCATCTTCAGCTCTGCATCCACTTTGATCACCTCTGCTGTTCAGGATGAGCCTCACACCACTCTGCCAGCTTCCCCCATGGTGTCTGCACCGGCCTCTCCCAAGATGCCCCCTGCAAAGGAGACCAAAACACCTGCTGTTCAGAATGCAGAGGAGAAGAAAGCAGAGCAACCCCAGCAGGCCAAGGTCCCCACATTATTACAGGCCAAAGTGGACCAACCCCCATTAGAACCTCCAAAGGGAGCAACATCTTCCCAACCAGCTCTCAAAGCAGGCCAGTCCACCTGTCCTCTCTGCAAGGTGGAACTCAACAAGGGCTCCAAGGACCCTCCCAACTACAACACCTGCACCGAATGCAAGAACACTGTCTGCAACCTCTGTGGTTTCAACCCCATGCCACATGAAACAGAGGTAAGACTGTGAAAATATGTTAATTACATTTGATTATGTGTATAACTTAAACATGTTTCAAGGCCTCTGTAATCCCCAATGCCGCGTTGAGCAGGTGTAATTTCTCGTGCACTATTCAGAAAATGCTAACCCCATAGGCACATGGCAGAGGTTGATATACTCACTAAACTGTTTTATTATCCAGCCTTAGACTAGTTATGTTGCTTCTAGTGGAGCCAGGTCTTATAGTTTTGCATTGTGTCGTGTCTTTACTATCATTAAATTGAAGACTTACAGTTTTTATCAAAGATTTTCTGTAATTAGTATTACGCGATCAACTTATTAATCATGTAAATATAATTAACTCAGAAGTCGGGGCACCAAGGAAAAATATTCAGATTGCAAAGTTGTAATTTTCTAAAATAACTTTTCAGATATTTTATCTGATCAATTAGTCTTCGAATTAATGAATTATTTACTTTACCTCACGTCTAATTCCAAACGTCGTGAATTGTTGGTTATCTGCACGAACCCAGTCTTCACTATGAGTCATCCATATATCAATTGTCTTAAAATAACTTATTTATTACTAACTAAGTAATTCACTGAAATGCATAAACAAACAGTAAATGTGGTTACAAGAAATGATAGGAGAATGTGCCCTAGTGGGCTAAACCGGCATGGCGGCTTGTTAGACAAAAGGGGAAGTGGGGGTCGACTAAGAAGTCACTCCAGAGTGATAATTATAACAATTGAAATGTGAATCCTTTGCACATGAAGGCTCACTCATTCGGGAACAATTGCAATCAATATATATATTTACACTCAGTGTGTCGTCTTGATCGCTGGTGAAAAGTTTGTTTCTGTTGGAGAGTTTCGTTCCCCTTTCTCTCTCTCTCTCTCTCTCTCTCTCTCTCTGTCTTGGTTAGAGGGGATAGTGCAGAGTGAGATTCATACATTTGTTATAGATTGGATGTTTCGCGGTTGTCATTCTTCACGTTCAATGATACTGAATTCCTAGCTGCAGACTAGTAATTAATATCAAAGACTTGTTCTTATTCTGTCTGTATCGATAGTCTAAGTGTTTAACCATGTGGTATGGTTAAAAGATTCAGCAATGGTCTACAGCCTTTGTCCCCCCTAATGGAGAAAAACATGGTCTGCTGATCATTTCTCAAAGTTGGGTTTTATTCGGAATTGCATAAAAGGGCTGTCCCAGGATGTCTGACCCTAACTGGGCTCAGGGGCGGTCCTCTGATTTAGTTAACTCCAATTCCCTTTTTGAGTTTTCCTTCATTAAACAGTCCAAAATCACATTGTAAAATTGTGTAAACAGTATCATACTCACTCATTCATCTTATACAACAATTAGATGTAAACCTCATATCTGAGGCTATTATATAAACAGTGTTATGGTAATGTGGCCACACCGTCTCCCATGAGCTTCCCCAAGTTGTAACAAATGGACCTGTTTGTAGCTGGATTCTTCACCGATCTTTTATACTTTCTCCGGAACATGAAATTTGTTCATACCTCAAGTTCTGTGAGGTGGAAGGAATTCCTTTGTTCTCTATGAAAATGTACTCTCTCTGTACTGTGTGTCCATGAGGAGATCCTCAGGAATTTACGACGTCTCTCTGACCACAGCAAACTAGTTGAAGGAGGAATGAGGGAGGCAGGGAGAGGGGGATGGGGCTCGCCACACCCAAAGAGGCAACGTCATGACAATTGGGTTTTAGCTCAAAGCCAGGTCCAGACCATGCAGACCAATTTTGGATTTGCATTTGCTACAGAGGTCTTCTTATTGTCTTACATTGGATGAAAATGTATCTGTAGTAAAGCACCAGTGTTTGATATATCTCCCTTTGCTTGTGCTGTGATACGTGATTTTGGACGCTGTAGTCTACTCACTGTTTTCTGAAACAGTGACTCAGTAACAGCGTAGGTCATTACAGGTTACTTGTGGTGATTTTACCTGCTGATGACTAATAATAACAGGCCTTGGCTTCCTGCTCAGACAGCTCACAGCAGTTCCCCCAGCTGCTGGGGACGGATTGAGGGGTGGAGGCTGACAGGGCTAGGGCTGGCAACATGGATCCTCTCTGCTATATGCAGTTAACCGGGTTGTGATAATGGAGGTTTTCAGTGTTGTTGTGTTTCGCTCAAGACTTTCTAAAGGCTTAGTGGGTAAAGGGCCAATAAAAACATTAGTGGCCAGCAGGGACTAGCGGTGCAGCTTTCAAGAACCTTGAAATGCTAAGTGATTGGCACCCATTCCAGCCAAACAGACTTGTGTTTAAAAAACCACTGGCAATAGAATTAAATATGCTGACGAGTTCATTCTTCCTTGGGGCAGAGCAGTTTATATTTGACAAAATATAGCATTTTCTCCACCATGTTTTGAGAGTGAGTTGGATTTCAAAGTATGAGACCTCTACAGATGAGAGACTGATCCCTGCATTGGAAATGTGTGGATAAGGATTGCCTGGAAGGCTGCCCAGACAATGCATTAGCACTGAGGTCTAAATACAATGGCTCTATGTAATCTTTTGAGGGGCCTCAAACAGTATTAAAACCATAGTCTAATGCACTCTGTGTGGGTGATGGCTGCCTGCCTCTTCCTGGGACATCCCTCTCATGGTTAGGTCTCAGTGGATGTGACATTACACAACGGCTCATGCGAGGCGATGTCTCAGTCACGGCGGTCCGGCATCACTGAAACTGTATTAAAGTGATTAAGAGTTGTGCAACAGCATTAGCGAGATGGGATCTGCTGCTGCCACTGGCTGGGGACTCCAGCCCCCGTGAGAGATGGCAGGGCCCTGTGATATGCTAATAGGTAGAGGTGAGCTGGATTAATTCCAACACAACACAGCATCAGTACAGCAGCAGCATGTGTCTCCTGCGGCCATCTGCTCCCCTCACAGATCACCGGCTCCCTGCACTTCAACAGTTTCCTTTCAATTATACTCCACATGTTTATTTGCTGCTAATAGTGGTGCACGTCTGTGTTGAATTTTAGTCACCAACACATTGACGCGCGCTGGCATGTTGGGTGCTGCTCTCGCCTCTCGGTCACCTCTGGGTTAACTAGTGTTAAGGAACACCCGATTTCCAGGCTGGCAATGAAGAGTACTTCCCTTACAGCTAGCATTACAGTGTTTCCCATTGGTTGTTCACTCGCAGGTGTGTGAGCATGCGATAGCATATGTGATTGAATGACTGAGTCCAACCTCGGCACTCATCCATGAGTACGTCCTAAAGGTTAATGAGGTGTATTATTATCATTAGTATTATTATTTTTGTTGTTGGTTCCTCAAATTATAGCCATATCATATCAATATTCAGTATTATTATTATTGTCACTAAACTCTCCACATGGGACGCAAATGGCACCACTCTGATGTCAGTGTTCATACAGTGGGCTAGCTAGCCGATACACCAGGGTTCCAATGTAATAACATCTCTTAGTCATACATCTGGAGACCTTTTCTAAAGGTCATCTTTTGATGCTAATGCCTTTGTAATAAAATGATGGGTTATTTTACACAAGCCTCCACAGGCAGGACACAAATACCACCAGATTAAACCTGAAAGCAGCTAGCATTGAATGGAAACTCAGATTTATGTAGCCCACTTAATTTTTTGTTGTTTGCTTTGGTTGCATTCTAGGTAATATATGATTATCAGTATTTGTTGCAGGTGACATACTGCATTTGCCACATTCAGCATTTTAATTTGTGTGCTAGTTGAAAAGCCTGTTCCTTCATATGCCCCTGGATGTTGAATCTCACTAACAGGGCTATGAGAGTAGACCTCTCTGCCGTGTCTGAGCTGTTATGCTGTGGTGCTTCTCCCAGAGACAGGTTTTCAACAAGGCTCAGCCTAACTCATACAACACTATGGCAGAATAATGCTCCATTTTATGAGGCTCTTACATAATCGACTCTCCTTCTCGTGTCTTTCATGGAGAGCAGACAATGCAGCCTGAGGTGTGGGTTGTGGGATACAGGGACACTGGCTACTACTGTATGTACACCACTCACACGCCTGTGTAACACTGAAGGACGATGGCTGGGAATGTGTAACTGCAGGGGCAGCTGACCTCCACATTGTCATACTGCATTGTGCTTCTCTTGAACCTTTTTTTCAGATTGCCAGACATGCTGCCAAAGCCTTTTTAGTCTCTACAGAATAATAAAAAGCAGTGGTTTGGTTAGAGGGAGGAGCATTAGAACTAGATGGGCAAACGCCAGTAGCAAGTCTGTTCATTTCCATTCTCTCTCTTTCTACTCTAGCTGATCTTATGAAAAAGGCTGAGTGCATGTTCTGTTATCTAGGACACCTGTGTTCCCTCCCTGGGTCTGTTTACAGATGTTTGCAATTGGACCACTATACTGGCTGCTTGGTTATAATGTTTCATACAGGGTAATATAGAGAGAAGCATTATTGCTGTTTGGCAGTTTGATAGTACAGATGTGCTGGCACCACCAATAGCCTCTGTATAAAAGGACAGTTCTATAACTTGTTATTTTCTCAAATAAAAAGGACTCCTCAAAGATGTAAACAACAACAAAAAGCTCCTCAAAGATGTAAACAACAAAAAAAGCTCTTGAAAGATGTAAACAAAAAAAGCTGCAAGTCGTGGTCCACGTTTACCTCATAACCTTTAGGCCTAGCTGTAAGGCAGCAATAATCACACCCACCTCCACATCAAATGAAATGTTATGTCACATGCTTCAGAACAGGTTTAGACTCACAGTGAAATGCTCCAAGGTTATTAACCAAGGTCAGTGGCTTAATCTGTGGTACATTTGCTGTACTCTCAACTAGGAATGTCTAAATGTTGAGATGTGTTCCACTGTAGGCCCTGGTCCAGGCTGTTGCTGCTGCGATAAGGAGAAACCCCTTGGTGTATCCTTTCAACTCTTCTTCACAGACTGTGTGTTTCATAAGGTTCTAGCCAAGCTCTTTCATGTAGGGTTTATAACCATAGCACTTTATTTTTCAGTGTGTTTGTCTCAAAGCTCAATACTTCTGAGGCTGTATGTTTGAAAGGATAGTCTGCAGAGCCAATCTGATTGAAAGGTGCGACCTTGCGCTGTCTTGGACCTGGTCTTCCTCAAATGATAGTAAGCTTGATTCAATTAGGGCTATGTAGAATCTCACTTCTGTAGCCTACTTTCCAGCTCAATTGACTCAGAGTGTAAGGGTGTTTAACTGGCGGTAGAGAAGTTAGACGCAGGAGAGAAATAACTGTGTTTCCAAAGGTGCAGTTTATTAACAAAAAACCCCACCGGAAAACAGAATAATAATAAAAATCAATGGGTAACATAACCCGACACACACCAGTACAGACGTACAGATACAATTACAATAAACAATCACCGGCATAAGGACATAAGGGAAAACAGAGGGTTAAAATACACAACATGTAATTGATGGGATTGGAACCAGTTGTGATGGAAGACAAGACAAAACCAATGGAAAATGAAAAATGGATCAGCGATGGCTAGAAGGTCGGTGACGTCGACCGCCGAACACCGCCCGAACAAGGAGAGGGAACAACTTCGGTGGAAGTCATGACACAGAGAAATATCTCTGTTACTTTAGGGCAGTTGGTGTGTTGTGCATAGGAGCAGTTCCTAGCTGTGATGTGCATCCTTTAAGCTAAAATATCCCTTCAAAATGGAAAAGTAGTGCTGCTTGCTATTTTGAAGGGGGTCTTGGCTGTCAGTTGAAGGAGAGGGAATATAATCTCCCCCTAGAGACCTGTCCCCTTTCTTTCTTTCACTGCGGTGTTGGTCTGCGCCAACTTTCTGGCGCAGCATGGGCAGCGGCCCATGTTTCCTCCACGTCCCGGAAACAGTCATCCACTGCAGGAGCCTCGGTCTGACTCTGATGCCAAGGAGCCAGAACTGGCTGATACCCCAATACACACTGGAAGGGAGAGAGGCCAGTGGAGGAGTGGCGAAGCGAGTTCTCTGCCCAGGGCACGAACGCTGCCCACTCCCCCAGCCGGTCCTGGCAATGGGACCTCAGAAACCTACCCACATCCTGGTTAACTCTCTCCACCTGCCCGTTACTCTCGGGGTGGAAACCTGAGGTAAGGCTGACCGAGATCCGGAGATGTTCCATGAACGCCCTCCAGACCCTCGACGTGAACTGGGGACCCCGATCAGACACTATATCCTCAGGCACCCCGTAGTGCCGGAATACGTGTGTAAACAAAACCTCCACAGTCTGTAGGGCCGTATGGAGACCGGGCAATGGGGGGAGACGACAGAACTTAGAAAAACTATACACAATGACCAGGATCGTGGTGTTACCCTGTGAGGGAGGAAGATCGGTCAGGAAATCTACCGACAGGTGCGACCATGGCCGTTGTGTAATGGGTAAGGGTTGTAACTTCCCTCTGGGCAGGTGTCTAGGAGCCTTACACTGGGCGCACACCGAGCAGGAGGAAACATAAACCCTCACATCCTTAGCCAAAGTGGGCCACCAGTATTTCCCACTAAGACAGCGCACCGTCTGACCTATCCCAGGATGACCAGAGGAGGGTGACGTGTGGGCCCAATAGATCAGACAGTCGCGGACAGCAGACGGAACGTACAGATGCCCAGCTGGACACTGGAGGGGAGCGGGCTCTGCACGTAACGCCTGCTCAATGTACGCGTCCAGCTCCCACACTACCGGCGCCACCAGGCAGGAGGCTGGGAGTATGGGAGTGGGATCCATGGGCTGCTCCTCTGTGTCATACAGCCGAGACAATGCGTCTGCCTTAGTGTTCTGAGAGCCTGGTCTGTATGAAAGGGTAAACACAAAACGGGTGAACAACATGGCCCACCTTGCCTGGCGAGGGTTCAGTCTCCTCGCCGCCCGGATGTACTCCAGATTGCAATGGTCAGTCCAGATGAGAAAAGGGTGTCTAGCCCCCTCAAGCCAATGTCTCCACGCCTTCAAGGCCTTGACGACAGCCAACAGCTCCCGAGTAGAGGTCTAATTGTAACAGGAACCCCTGGCAGTTGGCAGCACTCCCGTCGTAATCCTGGGGCGATGGTAGAGACAAATCCCACTGGGTTCAGGCAGGAAAGGGGCGCTCAGGGGAGACCCCTGTTGTTCTGGTGGAGGTGCTGGAAGAACTCCCTGTCTCTCCCAGAGGTCCATTGTCTGGACAACGCGGTCCTTGGCGGCACCAAGATGGTAAAGTATTACTGCATGCTCCTGGACACGCTCCTCCACTCCTATGGCCGGGGTACCGATTCCTGCTGACTCCGTAGTTCGGGTCGGTGATTCTGTAAGGGTGTTTAACTGGTGGCAGAGAAGTAAGACGCAGGAGAGAAATAACCAATGGTGCAGTTTATTTACAAAAAACCCACCGGAAAACATAATAATAAAAATCAATGGGTAACATAACCCGACGCACACCAGTACAGACGTACACATACACTTACAATAAACAATCACCGACAAGGACATGAGGGGAAACAGAGGGTTAAAATACACAACATGTAATTGATGAGATTGGAACCAGTTGTGATGGAAGACAAGACAAAACCAATGGAAAATGAACAATGGATCAGCGATGGCTAGAAGGTTGGTGACGTCGACCGCCGAACACCGCTCGAACAAGGAGAGGGAACAACTTTGGCGGAAGTCATGACAGAGTAATATCTTTGTTACTTTAGGGCAGTTGATCGGTGTGTTGTGCATAGGAGCAGTTCCTAGCTGTGATGTGCATCCTTTAAGCTAAAATATCCCTTCAAAATGGAAAAGTAGTGCTGCTTGCTATTTTGAAGGCTGTCAGTTGAAGGAGAGGGAATAGAATCTCCCACTAGAGACCTGTCCCCTCTTTCTTTCTTTCTATTTACTCCTCTCTCTCTCTCTCCATATCCGCTTCCCTTCTCTCCCTCTCTCCCTTCCCTCAATCTTTCTCTTCTGTCTTCAAAGGAAAATATGTTGACTTGTCATTCATCAGATTTCAGAGAGAGAGCAGGGTCTGGGCTCATCGTCTTCAGAATGAAGCACTCTGCTTATTGCAGATTAGTGGGTCAACACGCTCAATTATCAGAGGGCCAGATTGATGAGAAGTGTGAGCACTTCGGGGGCTGCTAAAAGAACACTATATTAGCCAGCTTCTGCCGTTGCCAAAGGCAGCTGCCAGGAAATCAATAAGGAACCTACCAGCACGAGCTTCTATAAGAATAGAGTTTCTCTGATGGCCTGAAATATACAGCTTCTAACACAACCCACTGAACTTTTATTCAACTCACCTCTCGGATGGGATGATATCAGATGTAAATCTCCAGTATTTCTGTACGCCAGCTGCTAGGGGCCTTGGCTAGTGCACTGTGGGCTTGTGAATAGAGTAATGCAGCCAAGCTATTGGTTATGTTGTGTTTATGTTGACATGTGGACATGTTTATGGAAATAGTTCATGCTTGCTTACAGCAGCAGTGTGTTGGGCCTAGAGGCTCTCAGGTTTCACATTTGTTTTAAAGAGCATTCTTTGCTGAGTTGCACACCTGTGTTTTGATATCGATGCCTATCGATGTTGTAGCTGAATAAGATGAATGCCTCTTGTCGCTCAAGCCACTGTAAATGCTGTAAAGTTTGTCACACACTGTAAAATATGCAGAGGGGGCAAAACTTCACTGTTTCAGCTGGTTGATTGTTGGCCCAATGCATTAAAGAGAATGTGTGATTTAGTGTAGAGCTCAGCAGATACACAGTGGTGGTGTTGTATCTCTAGCTGGTATGGGGTCCCTGTGTGTCAACATAGCAGCTTCCTGAGAGCTGTCACTGTGAAGGCCTTGTTAATCCAGCTCTGAGACTAATCACAATTGACAACTGCACAACTCCCCTGCTCCCCCTGATCTCAACACAGAGCTCCTGCTCAAACTTATTTAATTAAAGGAATGGATGATGGTAGGCCCGGGAGTCAGGAGTCTCTACTGGAGTGGAAACCTAGTAACAGCCATATCATTACAAGGTTCACCTCTCGAAACATTGTGTCTTTGACTCTGGCAAACACATGTATCTTGATCCTTCTAAACTCCCATTACTTATATGTGTTGACATGATGTAGTGCCGATGTGTTGGTGTAATAGTAGTTGCTAAATATTACAACTTTACCTCATCTTACGGATACATACACATAATCTATAATATATTGGATGCTTCAGCTTGGACTGAGGCCAGTATCCCAGCTGGAGAGGTGTGAGAGACTAGTTCATATTTAGCCAGGTAGAGAGGAAAGGGACTAGGGGTACAGGTTAGTGTAGAGAGGAAAGGGACAGGTTAGTGTAGAGAGGAAAGGGACTGGGGGACAGGTTAGTGTAGAGAGGAAAGGGACTGGGGGGACAGGTTAGTGTAGAGAGGAAAGGGACTGGGGGGACAGGTTAGTGTAGAGAGGAAAGGGACTGGAGGGACAGGGTAGTGTAGAGAGGAAAGGGACTGGGGGGACAGGTTAGTGTAGAGAGGAAAGGGACTGGGGGGACAGGTTAGTGTAGAGAGGAAAGGGACATGGTACTGTAGAAAGGAAAGGGACAGATTAGTGTAGAGAGGAAAGGGACTCGGGGGACAGGGTAGTGTAGAGAGGAAAGGGACTGGGGGACAGGGTACTATAGACATGCTGTTCAGGGTACACAGAGGCTTTCCTCAGCCCTCTGAGTGAGCTGTTGTTTCCTCTTCCTCCAATGTTTCCTCCACAACCCCTGCCAAGTGTGCTCTTTCACATGGAACCTTGTCCATTTTAATGAGTTATGCAAATTACGTTGTGTTGGTGTTCATTGACAATCCAAGGACATCTCAATCTAAGATGTAATGGTGGGAATAAAATAAATATAATAAGGAAGCATAATAAAATAAGAATAAATATGATGATTTCGCCTTCACCCACAATCATTTTTCCAACAATTGTTTACAGACAGATTATTTCACTTATAATTCACTATATCACAATTCCAGTGGGTCTGAAGTTTACATACACTAAGTTGACTTTGACTTTAAACAGCTTATGAAATTCTAGAAAATGATGTCATGGCTTTAGAAGTTTCTGATAGGCTTATTGACATAATTTGAGTCAATTGGAGGTGTACCTGTGGATGTATTTCAAGTCCAACCTTCAAATTCTGTGCCTCTTTGCTTGACATCATGGGGAAATCAAAAGAAATCAAACAAGACCTCAGAAAAAAAATGTGTAGACCTCCACAAGTGTGGTTCATCCTTGGGAGCAATTTCCAAATGTCTGAAGGTACCACGTTCATCTGTACAAACAATAGTATGCAAGTATAAACACCATGGGACCACGCAGCCGTCATACCGCTCAGTAAGGAGACGCATTCTGACTCCTAGAGATGAATGAAATGTAATGCAAAATGTGCAAATCAATCCCAGAACAACAGCAAAGGACCTTGTGAAGATGCTGGAGGAAACAGGTACAAAAGTACCTTTAGCCACAGTAAAACAAGCCCTATATCGACATAACCTGAAAGGCAGCTCAGCAAGGAAGAAGCCACAGCTCCTAAACCGCCATAAAAAAGCCAGACGTAAATGGGGACAAAGGTCGTACTTTTTTCATCTGGTCTGATGAAACAAAAATAGAACAGTTTGGCCATAATGACCATCGTTATGTTTGGAGGAAAAAGGGTGAGGCTTGCAAGCTGAAGAACACCATCCCAACCATGAAGCACGGGGGTGGCAGCATCATGTTGTGAGGGTGCTTTGCTGCAGGAGGGACTGGTGCACTTCACAAAATAGATGGCATCATGAGGTAGGAAAATGATGTGGGTATATTGAAGCAACATCTCAAGACATCAGTCAGAAAGTTAAGGCTTGGTCACAAATGGGTCTTCCAAATGGACAATGACCCCAAGAATACTTCCAAAGTTGTGGCAAAATGGCTTAAGGACAACAAAGTCAAGGTATTGGCATGGCCATCACAAATCCCTGACATCAATCCTATAGAAAATGTGTAGGCAGAACTGAAAAAGCGTGTGCGAGCAAGGAGGCCTAGAAACCTGACTTAGTTACACCAGCTCTGTCAGGAGGAATGGGCCAAAATTCACCCAACTTATTGTGGAAAGCTTGTGGAAGGCTACCCGAAACGGTTGACCGAAGTTAAACAATTTAAATGCATTGCTACCAAATAATAATTGAGTGTATGTAAACTTCTGACCCACTGGGAATGTGATGAAAGAAATACAAGTTGAAATAAATCACTCTTTACTATTATTCTGACATTTAACATTCTTAAAATAAGGTGGTGATCCTAACTGACCTAAGACAGGGAATTTTACTAGGATTAGATTTCAGGAATTGTGAAAAACTGAGTTTAAATGTATTTGGCTAAGGTGTAAACTTCTGACTTCAACTGTATACACCTGTTCTGAAAGGCCCCAGAGTCTGCAACACCACTAAGCAAGGGGCACCACCAAGCAAGCGACACAATGAAGACCAAGGAGCTCTCCAAACAGGTCAGGGACAAAGTTGTGGAGAAATACAGATCAGGGTTGGGTTATAAAATAATATCTGAAACTTTGAACATCCCACGGAACACCTTTACATCCATTATTTTAAAAAATGTACAGAATATGGCACCAGAACAAACCTTCCAAGAGAGGGCCACCCACCAATACACACGGACCAGGCAAGAAGGGTATTAATCAGAGGCAACAAAGAAAGCAAAGATAACCCTGAAGGAGTTGCAAAGCTACACAGCAGAGATTGGAGTATGTGTCCATAGGACTGCTTTAAGCCGTACACTCCACAGAGCTGGGCTTTACGGAAGAGTGGACAGAAAAACGCCAGTGCTTAAAGAAAATAATAATAATAATAATAATAAATAAAAAAATAAGAAAACACTTTTGGTGTTTGCCAAAAGGCATGTGGGAGACTCTCCAAACATATGGAAGAAGGTACTCTGGTCAGATGATACTAAAATTGAGTGTTTTGACCTTCAAGGAAAACACCATATCTGGTGCAAACCCAACATCTGTCATCACCCCGAGAACACCATCCCCATAGTGAAGCTTAGTGGTGTCAGCATCATGTTGTGGGGATGTTTTTCATCGACAGGGACTGGGAAACTGGTCCGAATTGAAGGAATGATGGATGGTGCTAAATACAGGGAATTTGTGAGGAAAACCTGTTTCAAGTCTTCCAGAGATTTGAGACTGGGACGGATGTTCACCTCCAGCAGGACATTGACCGTAAGCATACTGCTAAAGCTACACTCAAGTGTTTTAAGGGGTAACATTTAAATGTCTTGGAATGGCCTAGTCAAAGCCCAGACCTCAATCCAATTGGCAAACTGTGGAATGACTTAAGTCAAATAATACAAACCCCCCAAAAATCTATTTTAATTCCAGGTTGTAAGGCAATAATATAGTAAAAAAGCCAAAGGGGCTGAATACTTTCGCAAGCCACTAATTGAACAGGGAAAAATGCTACTCGACATCAGGCCTGTTTCGGTTACCATATTACCGCCACATCGGCAGTCATGAGTCATGACCACAGTCAAATTCCACGTGACCAAAGAGTCTGGTAACTAGGCTTCTCCACAACTGCACTCTGATGACACGATGATCATTAGTAGCCTACCAAACTTGCTAATGGACAGTCGCTAATGGCCTGGTACTCAGGACTCCATTATCCTTCTAACCTAGGGTTTCCCAAACTCGGTCCTCAGGTGCACGTTTTGGTTTTTGCCCTAGCACAGCTGATTCAAATAATCAACTAATCATCAAGCTTTGACAATTTCAATCAGCAGCGTAGTGTTACGGTGAAAAACAAAATATGCACACCTTGGGGTCCCTAGTTTGGGGAATGCTGCTCTAATCATTCTGAAATCAATGGGAATGCATCCAAAAATCAAACTAAACACTTCATGAGAGCCCCTGGCATTTAGAGGTTAGAATTTAGAGCAGAATATGATCACCTTTTGCTTGTAAGTGTTCCTGTAAGCCCATGTTGCAATGCAATTGCATGAGAAAACAGAGTTTTGATGCCCTCTATTAAAAAGAGCAGGATCCCATTCTATAGGCTAGGACTATATTTATTTCTCAACTATCCTAATAGCACATCGCTTCACTTTACAACTGGAGTAGTTTACCTGCCTGGCATGAAAATCAACCTGGAAAAGCATCCTCAATTCGGTATTCAAGTGCATACGGATGACAGGTGCATGATAATGGCCCATTCTAAACTAATTTCTTACATATATTATTTAGTGTACTGTATAGATAAAACAAGATTAAATTGAGAATAGTCTGAAGGGTCAGATTATGATGACTTGGCAATGATGCCCAGCATGTGCACACTTTTTCAAACCATAGTTGCATGCATCATATAGCCTAGCCCATAGGCCTATATGTTTTTATAAGATTTGTAGAACCCCTGGAACAGGGTTGGAGAGCACATAGCCTACAGAGCTTAGTAAAACATGTGTTCTTATTATTATTTTTAATTTTACCTTTATTTTACTAGGCAAGTCAGTTAAGAACAACTTCTTATTTTCAATGACGGCCTAGGAACAGTGGGTTAACTGCCTGTTCAGGGGCAGAACGACAGATTTGTACCTTGTCAGCTCGGGGGTTTGAACTTGCAACCTTTTGGTTACTAGGTTACTAGTCCAACGCTCTAACCACTAGGCTACGCTGCTGAAGCTTGCAGAAAGACATGATTTGCCATATATTTTCAAGCCCATTTAAGTCAAAACTAACTTGGCCACTCAGGAACATTCACTGTTGTATTGGTAAGCAACTCGAGTGTATATATTGTCCTGCTGAAGGCATCTGTTGGAAAGCAGACTGAACCAGGTTTTCCTCTACGATTTTGTCTGTGCTTAGCTATATTCCGTTTCTTTTTAACCCCCAAAAAAACTCCCTAGTCCTTGCCAAGGAATAGCTTATCCATTACATCAGTATAGAGACAAAGTAGAATCTCAAATCAACGGCTCAGACACAAGAGGTATGTGGCAGGGTCTACAGTCAATCACGGATTACAAAAAGAAAACCAGCCCCGTCACGGACCAGGATGTCTTGCTCCCAGGCAGACTAAATAACTTCTTTGCCCCGCTTTGAGGACAATACAGTGCCACTGACACGGCCTGCAACGACAACATGCGGACTCTCCTTCACTGCAGCCGAGGTGAGTAAAACATTTAAACGTGTTAACCCTCGCAAGGCTGCAGGCCCAGACGGCATCCCCAGCCGCGCCCTCAGAGCATGTGCAGACCAGCTGGCTGGTGTGTTTACGGACATATTGAATCAATCCCTATCCCAGTCTGCTGTTCCCACATGCTTCAAGAGGGCCACCATTGTTCCTGTTACCAAGAAAGCTAAGGTAACTGAGCTAAACGATCAAACAAATAAACCGTTGTACTGTAAAAGTTTCTACAGTGCTGCTATTCGGGGCTAGCTGGCTAGCTACTCACTTCCGTCATCATGTCTTAGATACAAAGACGGCTAGTGCTTTGAAACAAATCAAACCGTTGTAGTCACCATATCACCTCCACCCTACCTTACACCCTAGACCCACTCCAATTTGCTTACCGCCCAAATCATCATGAAGTGCTTTGAGAGACTAGTCAAGGACCATATCACCTCCACCCTACCTTACACCCTAGACCCACTCCAATTTGCTTACCGCCCAAATAGGTCCACAGACGATGCAATCTCAACCACACTGCACACTGCCCTAACCCATCTGGACAAGAGGAATACCTATGTGAGAATGCTGTTCATCGACTACAGCTCAGCATTTAACACCATAGTACCCTCCAAACTCGTCATCAAGCTTGAGACCCTGGGTCTCGACCCCACCCTGTGCAACTGGGTACTGGACTTCCTGACGGGCCGCCCCCAGGTGGTGAGGGGTTTTCCTCTACGATTTTGCCTGTGCTTAGGCAACAACATCTCCACCCCGCTGATCCTCAACACTGGGGCCCCAAAAAAAAGGGTGCGTTCTGAGCCCTCTCCTGTACTCCCTGTTCACCCACTACTGCGTGGCCACACACGCCTCCAACTCCATCATCAAGTTTGTGGACGACACAACAGTGGTAGGCTTGATTACCAACAATGACGAGACGGCCTACAGGGACGAGGTGAGGGCCCTCGGAGTGTAGTGTCAGGAAAATAACCTCACACTCAACGTGTTCACCCCGCTATCATCCAGAAGGCGAGGTCAGTACAGGTGCATCAAAGCTGGGACCGAGAGACTGAAAAACAGGTTCTATCTCAAGGCTATCAGACTGATAAACAGCCACCACTAACATTGAGTGGCTGCTGCCAACACACTGACTCAACTCCAGCCACTTTAATAATGGGAATTGATGGGAAATGTGAAATATATCACTAGCCACTTTAAACAATGCTACCTAATGTAATGTTTACATACCCTACATTATTCATCTCATATGTATACGTATATACTGTACTCTATATCATCATCTGCATCTTTATGTAATACATGTATCACTAGCCACTAACTATGCCACTTTGTTTACATACTCATCTCATATGTATATACTGTACTCAATACCATCTACTGTATCTTGCCTATGCCGCTCTGTACCATCACTCATTCATATATCTTTACGTACATATTCTTTATCCCCTTACACTTGTGTCTATAAGGTAGTCGTTTGGGAATTGTTAGCTAGATTACTTGTTGGTTATTTCTGCATTGTCAGAACTAGTGTCGTGGAAATTTCCTCTATTTACCAAATCATGAGCGCAAACCACACACAAGTCAGAGTTAGTTATCAAAGTCCATCTTTAATTATATCAGCTCTATCACAATCCTGTGACTCTCAGATAAATTCGGTGTCTCTCAATGAATTCTCTGAGAGCCCCTTCCACATTGCAATAGCATTTTGACTTTCAACAGTTCAGTATCTCTAATGAAAAGTTGAGAGTCCCCACATAATGGCAAATGGGATCCTTTATAGCGAAGATCCACCCCCCAGACGACATGACAATCCACAGGTCCCAGGAACTTACACAAAGAAAGACTTTACTTCAGAGAGGAGTATCCCCTAGCCAGACTGAGTTGGCTATAAATTATCGTTCAGTTTTGTCTCCTTTCTCAAATCAGAACCATAAACCAATCCTCCATATCAACCGGCATATATCAAATCCATCCTATCTTGACAAGATCACAGACACACACTGACTGGCACACAGACAATGTGGAGCCAAGAGATACACGCTTGACCTCTCCCCGGCCCATGCAACTTAGTCTTGACATAGAACAGATAACTGCAACCCCGCCACAGTATTATACAAAAATAAAATTCTGATGAGAAGTAACTTACAAACATATGAATATAAAACATCTTACCTATGTAACCAACCAATTCTGATTATTCCCCAAGACTAGAAGCACAAGCATTTCGCTACACTCGCATTAACATCTGCTAACCATGTGTATGTGACAAATAAAATTTGATTGAACATGATCCAGCCACCCCTATGCTTGAAAAGATGAGTGGTACTCAGTGATGTGTTGTGTTAGATTTGCCCCAAACATAACACTGACTTCAGGACGAAAATGGCATTATTTTGCCACATTTTCTTCTTTTTTACTTTAGTGCTTCATTGCAAACTGGATGCATGTTTTGGAATATTTTTATTCTGTATGTAACAGTGTTGCTTCCGTCCCTCTCCTCACCCCTACCTGGGGTCAAACCAGACACATCTACAACTGCCTCCCACAAAGCAGTGTTACCTATCGTTCCACAAAAGCCACGGCTACTTCAATGTCTCAAAGCGAGTGACATCACCAATTGAAACACTATTAGCGCGCACCCTGCTAACTAGCTAGCCATTTCACATCGGTTACACTCACCCCCCTTTTGACCTCCTCCTTTTCCACAGCAACCAGTGATCCAGGTCAGCAGCATCAATGTAACAGTATAGCTTCCATCCCTCTCCTCGCACCAACCTGGGCTCGAACTAGAGACCCCCTGCACACATCAACATCTGCCTCCCACGAAGCATCTTTACCTATCGCTAGATAACAATGCGTCGAGGGTGACTGTTGATGTGTGCAGAGGGTCCCTGGTTCATACCCCTTAACTATCTCATGTTTTGATAATATGAATGTAGTCCATTGAGTTTGGAAATCAGTATTTGTCAATTTCTCCCATAGTTCCCATTTTAAATATAAAAAAATATGCAGAGATTCACAACACTATAACATTTGAATGTTGTAAAATGCTGCCCTGCCTGGACACTCACATTCAAATCATTTTCACCTTTCATCGCTCCCATTTTGTCACGGCTTTCTTCCTGGGAACGAGAGGCGGACCAAAACACAGCATGGTTATAGTTCATGGTTCTTTAATAAGAAAACTCAAACATGAACAAACTACAAAACAATCAACGTGAAAACCGTAACAGTCCTAACTGGTGCATAAAACACAAAGACAGGAAACAATCACACACAAAATACCCAAAGAATTTGGCTGCCTAAATATGGTTCCCAATCAGAGACAACGATAAACACCTGCCTCTGAGAACCACTCTAGGCAACCATAGACTTTCCTAGACAACTAAACTGTTCACAACCCCGTTAATCAAATAAAACCCCTAGACAAGACGAAACACAAGAAATCACCCATGTAACACCCTGGTCTAACCAAAATAATAAAGAAAACAAAGATAACTAAGACCAGGGCGTGACACATTTTCAATGAAAAACTATAAATGAGAGATTCACAAGACTAACATTTGAATATTGTAAAGTGCTGCCCTACCCTGGCTGGCAAGGACTCGCAGGTGAAGCCATTGAATAAAATGAATTACAAGGAAATAAAGTGTTAAGCTTTTGAACCTATTTTAAAAAATGCTATAAGCCTACATTTTTACCATGTATAGTTTGGACTCTCCTTTTCGAAACGTATGAAACCTCAAAACATTCTAGAAAACCTTGCTATCACAACAGCTGTTCACTTTACTGTGATTCTGAAAACGATTTTCTGAATCAACTGATGATTGTTGAAACGTTATAGGCTACAGCCTATACGCAAAAGACTACAGCTCGTTTCACAGCTTCCCCGGGAAACTTGGCGGTATTGTAGCCTCGTCGCCGACCAAAGAATAGTGGAGGAAGGTGTTTGCTTATGCTGCAGTGTTCGGAGTGAAACATTATGCGTTTCAGCGGTGCTTCGTCATTTTACAGAGTAATTGTTTGATAGACTATATGCTTATCATTTAGTAGGTCTATTGGTAATTGGTAATTACACTATACACGTAACATATGCTTGGGTTCCACCTTGTCATCCCTGATATACTTGCCTAAATAAATTAATGCTAGAACATTGGTCACCAGGATTAGCTAATTGTATCTAGTCTCTTAATAATTGCAGAGCGGTGCAAGTTAGACACATGTTCATTAGTCATACTAAGTGGTGACGCAAGGCTCGCTATCTTGACAAGATCCTCTAGAGACTCACAGGGCCTGTTGCATTTATTCACATAATAATGGAGTCAGATTAATGAATGTAGTTTATTACATATTCAACATAATGGTTGGATCATTTCCATCCAACTATAAATGGTGACCCCTCCTCAGTTGATGGGAATTTCTATAGCCAACTACAAGCATACATAAAATCAGCTATACAGTAATCATAGGAACAATAATGTAACGTGTACGCTGGAAGTCAGGAAGCAAGTACAGGGAGTGAATTTAATTTTAAAAAATGAAACATGAACCAAAACAAGTAACACGAGTCGTGTGCAGACACGAAACACAGGAACTGAATCAATAAAGCCTGGGGAATGAACCAAAGGGAGTGACAGATATATGGGAGGTAATCAGGAAAGTGATGGAGTCCAGGTGAGTCTGGTGAAGCACAGGTGCGAGTAACGATGGGGACATGTGTTGACATTGAGTGCCAGAGAGGAGGAGCGGGGGTAGACATGACAAATAACAGGGTTCATGAAACAGTTAGGCTACATCCTCAGTGTAACCAAATGGGAATTCCATTTACCGTGGGTGCTTTTTTAAATATACTTTTTATTTTGTGTGGTTTCAGTATAGCCAAGTGGTGGGCGGTGTTTGATGGTGCAGTACGCCTGAGCTATTGTCTTGCAGTGAAGCTGGCCTCAATGTGAGGTCAGAAAGAGAGCATTTCAGTATCTGACAAAAGCACCTAATGGATCTGCTGCTATCATAATTAACTTATTTTTTATTCTGTGCTGACCTTGCACTGTGACCATATGCTTTCTGAAGTATTAAATCACTTTGTCACCCCTGTTGAGAGATGTTATGGAAACACTTATAAACCCTTTCTAAAGATATTGGAAATCCGAGTGCATGTGGAGATATTTGACTGTTTTGTGTCTATTCTAAGCATTAGGCTATGTAGCAAAGGCTTTTTTTGTTAGTTCTGACCCCTGACCACAAATGTTCACACGGCAAGGGTGTGGTAGTGGAGGTATTTTGGGCTTGTTTCTGGGAACACACACGGGATCCCTGGCACATCTGGGTGTGGTTTGTACTACATTGCCTAAGCTTGGCCATGACAGAAGGTGGGTTACATCACTCGCTAAAGCTCCCATCAGCACGTGACATCCCCATGAAATATGATTAATATAAGTCACTGGTCTCTGAGCCAGCACTAATCCCCTTGAGAAAGTGTGTGTGTGTCACCATTGACTTTCTTGAACAAGCTGTACATATTCGTCAACGAGTCATGATCTAGGAAGCACACTGAATCATCTTTGTCGTCCTCATCAAAAGGCAATGGAGAAAAACATGCAATCAAAATTGGATCCAACTACAGGCTTATGTAGCTAAACGAATGTTGCATGCATGCATTTGGGTGTGTGCAGTTAGCTATCTTTATTCCTGCAAATATATACATCTTTGAATACGTACACCTGTGCGTTGTCCCCTCTATTGACAGAAGTAATAGATGATCTGACTACTAACCACTGTGTGTTGTTCTCTGTGTTGACAAAAGGAATGGCTGTGTCTGAATTGCCAGACACAGAGAGCTCTGTCGGGTCAGCTGGGAGACATGGGGATGATGGCCCAGCCACAACTCACAATGACTGGTGCCCAGCCCACACCACAGCCTGTAGCCACATCCACCAGGACAGAGCCCCTGTTTCAAGCAGCAACCACAACCGAGGCCCAGGCTGTTCCTCTCATATCAGAGCCCATTCCACCTACACTAACACCTGCTCTTGCACAAAAGGAGCTGGAGCCAACGGTGAAAGTCCCTGAGGCTGAAGCTCCCAATGCGGTCGCAAAGTCTGAGGCTCCAAAGACAGAAGTTCTCAAGGTGAAGAACGCCAAGACAGAGGCACCAAAAATGGAGTCTTCTGTGGCAGAAGTTCCTACAAATGAGCTGCCCAAACCAGTGCCACCTAAATCTGAACCACCCAAGACTCCAGTGGTAGCTGCTCCTGTTGTCTCCGTCCCAATGACTGAGGCCATGACTGCTCCTGCTCCTCTACCCACCACAGTCACTACTGCCATTGCTGTCACTCCAGCCACTGCGAAGGCTAAGGCTCAACCAGCAGAGCTACCTAAACCAGCAGAGGAGAAGGTTGAGAAGCCTGCAGAGAAGGTTGAGAAGCCACTGAAGCAACAGAAACCAGTGCCTGTCACAGTGCCTGAGAGGGTAACTCCACAACCAGTCCCAACAGCTGATACCATCAAGAAAGAGGCCGCTCCATTGGTTGAAAAGGTGGATGATGTCCTTCCTGAACCTCAGCAGATTCTCACTGAGAAGGAGACTGTGGAGGCAAGCATTTGTTCAACAGTTTGAATCAATGTATTGTTGTTTGTGTTTGTTGTTAACATAATTCCTATAATATTTAGTCAAGATTGTGATTCCATACAAATACAGATTGCTGCCATAGTTCTTAACTGTTCACACAAATAGAATTTGCTCCAGGAGCCATAAACTAAAACAGATAGCAAAGTGTGTGAGACATATGTTTTTATTTGTCCATGCATAGGACAAGCACATTTTAATGTGATGCTTTTTTTTCATTTTCAGAAGGAGAAAGAGCCAACTGCAGACTCCCTCCTAGCAGACCAGGTAGTAGTTGAGGTACCATCCAGCCCAGCCAGTCCATTTGAGGCTGACACCAAGACTGAGGACCATAGTATCAAGTCCCAGGATGGACCAGATATACTTCCTATTTCACAGGGCTCCTACAGCTCAGAGGAAGAGCTGAAGGAGTTGCAGACAGACAGAAATGTCCCTATGATTGACACGACCGCTGACACAGCCATGCCTTCCAAGGAAGAGGTGAATGTGGAGAAGAGGCGTCTGAATTATGTACAGATGGAGGAGAGCAGTGGGAGCGAACCCTCTCCCTCGCCCCAGGTCCAGAGACGGAGGTTAAGTGCGATAGCAGTCAGCACGGCAGCCTCATCCAGTAGCGAGGACTACAAAGCAGACAGCCCAGACTCATCTGTGGATGAGGAGGAGTTCATCCGCAGGCAGATCATGGGGATGACAAGAGAGGAGGAGATGTTTCTCTCAGAGGAGGAAAAAGATGAGAAAGAGAGCAGAGAGGAGGAGACCAAGGAGGCTGAGGTGGATAACGAATCAGGCAAATCCAAACTTCTGCTAAAGAAAGGCATTATGGATAATGAAGACAGCCCAGCCAGGAGACCATCTCTTCCAGGATCTGAGGCTAAAACCACTGCAGATAGGTCTGAGCTCACCACCACTGTGTTTAAGAAAGACATGACGTTACAGAGAACAAAGAGCACGGATGATGGAGATGCTGAGGTGGAGAGCATCACAGAGTCTCCGGAGGACAAATCCAAAGGCGAGGGGTCATCCAGTGTCCAGGTGTCCAGCTTCACCCCTGGAACCTCCCCCACCTCAGCCTCTTCTCTGGAGGAGGACAGCGACAGCAGCCCCAGCCACAAGAGGAGTGGGGAGGGGAAACAGCACCGCAAGGCCAAGCACAGGCAGGCAGGCCAGTCCCTTCCCACCATCGAGGACTCGTCAGAAGAGGAGGAACTCAGGGAGGAAGAATATCACCTCAGGGAGCAGGAGAAACAGGAGTCAGACCAGCAGCAGGGGAAGAGGAGCTCCAAGAAGTCCAAGAGGGATAAAGACGAACTACAGACTCAGAGGAAATGGGATAAGCCTGTAACCTCGCCCAGTAACCTGTCTCCTATTGAAAACGCCTCACCCACTATGGAGATGAGGCAGGCTAGAGAGATGGAAGTGTTTCACAAGTCCTCAGGCTCTGACTATTCTCCTAGCATGGAGTCTGATTTTGAGGCGTTTCACACAGAGGCCAAGATAGCTGTCCCAAAAGGACAGAAGTTCAGTACTGCAGAGCCACTAAAGAATGCAGAGGATATATATGAGGAGATGCTTCAGAAAGCTAGATCTCCTAAAGGAGAGACAGAGCCAGTCCCTGAGATAGAGCCACTCTACGGAGGCATGGCCATAGAGGACTACCTCTATGAGTCCCTAGTGGAGGAGCCTGAAGCTAAACCTAGTTCAGCCCTACCGGAGCAGCCCAGTAAAGACCATGCTAAAGAGCCAGGGAAGAAAAGTTTAAGATCTCCTGAAGAGGTGTATGAAGAGATGATGCTGAAGAAGAAGGAACTGATGTTGATAGAGCAGGAGTTTCAGAGGGCTCAGTCAGCGATGGACACTCCAACTCCAGAAATACATGTGACTGCACCATCCAGTGCTGCAGCTGAGAGCTGCAAAGTTGGTGAGGCAGAGGGAGAAAAGCCTATGTTAGATGCGGATTCTACCTACGTTAAGAGGAAGAAACGTCCTGCTCCACCACGACCCTCTGAACCTCCTAAACGGCCCGAGGTCTACGTTGCCAAGCCAACAGTTCCTCAGGATATGACTATGAGGAGGGCTCTTTTCCCCATACCGGATTTGAAGATCACCCAGTGTTCCTCTGGAGAGGATGAGACGGATGATAGTATAATAGAGGAGTATGGAGTGGGAGTGTCCTCTGATATTACCCCTAGCGATGAGTCTGAGACTAAAGAACAGGTAGAGTCCCCTCCAGTTTCAGAACATACACCAATAACAGAGGCAGCTGAGATTGAACCCATCATTGTAGTGTGTGAGGTTCCCCAGGCGAAAGCTACTCCAGCTCCTGCCCCTGGGACAGTTCTAGCCACCAGTACAATCACAACAACATCACCAATCTCTCCAGTATCACCTCCCACCTCACCAGCAACTCCAGACTCAAGTCTAGCCTCCAATGCTACTTCCTCCTCCTCTTTCCAAGCTCCAAGTCCTCTCTCCTCTGACTCTACTCCAGTGTCCACTCCAACACCAGACCTGGCCAAAGCTGCAGCTCCCTTCGCAGCTCAGCTGCCTGCTGATATCTCCCCTCCTTCTATTGCTCCCATTATGGCTGTTTCTCCAACCACAGTTTTGGTCACAATTCCAGATGTGGTGACAGATCCAACCCAAGCACCAACACCAGCTACAACTACAGTCCATGCTTCTGCTCCACTAGCCCAACCCCAAGCCTCAGTCCCTGCCTCAGTGGTGATGCACATACCTGATCCGGTTGTAATCCAAATGCCAGACCTGGTTACATCTCCATCCCAGATGTCTGTTCAGGGTCCACCTTCTGTGCAGGTCACAGCCCCAACTCCAGTACCAAGCCCAGTACCTTCTGAAGCTACATCTCCGGTCCCAGCTGCTCCCAGTGCAATGTCAACTTCGGCTACAGTCTCTGCTCCAACTCCAGCCCCAGCTCCAGTTGTAGTCCAAATGCCAGACCTGGTTACCATCACCTCTTCAGTTTCACCCCAAGCCCCACTACCTGTGACATCCTCGGCTACAGTGGTGCATTCAGTCCCTGTCCAGACTGCTGCCCCACCTCCAACCCCAGTAGTAGTCCCAGCCATAGGGACACGCCGAATTCAGAGACAAGCCTCCACCAAAAAAGCCCCACCTCCTCCTCCACCTAGGTCTACATCTGTCTCCCTGCCCCAAACCTCAGCAGAGCCTACCTCTATCAGGGCCATCCATAATGTCTCCCCGACCGTGACTACCACAATAGCCATGGGAGCAGCTCTGCCTGTGGTGGTGAATGTACAGTCGCTAGTGGAGGATGTCCGGCCAGAAGGTGTAGCTGGCTCTCAGGTTATGATGACCCCAACCAGACAGGGGCATGTGGTCATCATAGTTCCCAATGTGGAGAACATGTCAGTGCTCAGCCAGACAACCCAAGACCTTGTGGCAAACTCAGTGGCAATAACTACCACCTCTGCTGTGGTTGATGGCAGTAGTCAGATAGCAGCAAGGCCTGTGGTTGTCAGTGTTGCTCCTTTCTATACTGCTCCCTCTGTTCCTGCTGTACACAGCTCAGACACATATATACCTTTGGCAGATACCCCAACACCTCCTTTCCCTCCTCCACCACCCCCTGCCACCTTACTAAAGCCAGCTGTTTATCCCAAAAAGCCTTCCATTTCCATCCCACCTTCAGTCCCAACATCAGTTCCAGTCTCAGCTGCTTTGACAATGGCACAGGCAACTGTAACAACCCCAGACCCCAGTCCAGTACACAAGGCCCCTGCACCCCCTCCAGTCCCCCCCAAGCCTGTGTCCATCCCTGCAGGGCTGGTGTTCAGCCACCGACCAGGGGAGAGTGTCAAACCTCCAGTGTATCCCACTGCCAGCCACACACTTCCCACGACCAGAGAAGTGGTTCCGAAAGCCAGCTCAGCAGAGCCATTCACAGCCACAACACTGCCCAGGACCAGAGAACCTCCCAATGCCCTGTCTCTGAGTCTGACCACCCCAGTGGAATCCAAGATGAGTGCTACCTCACCCAGGTCCCCTCTTTCTCCAAGGAACGCCAAGTGTCTGGAGACGTATGTTGTGATAACTCTGCCCTCAGAGCCTGGCACACCCACAGAGGGAATCACTGTCCAAGCCCCCATCAGAAGAGGGTCCATCCTCCCCTCTAAGCAGACAGGCCCGGGGGTTAGGACCACACCTTCAGAACAGCAGTCACCCATTGAGGCCTTCTCAGCCCAGGACAATGTCAGGAGAGCATCAGTTCCCTCATTGAGGCAGCCACCACCACCAGCAGCAACAATAGGACCAGTTGAAGTAGCAGCACCCCTAGAGGTAGTCACTGTTCTAGCAACAGCAAGACGGCCTTCCATACCATCAGCTATGCAGCCTCCATACAGTATGGCTGAGGTGGTGACAGTTTCAGCTGGGTCTGAGATGCCTATTCAGGTACACAATGTCCCAGCTCCAATCAAGAAACCGTATAAACCTCCAACAGCCAAGCCACCGCAGACAGTGTCTGTGGTTATGACGATGCCATCAGAGCCACGGGTTGCTGTAGAAGTGTCTGCAACTCAAGCCTCTGGTAGAAGGGCATCAATACCTGCTGTACCTCAGCAGCCACAATATGTGGCTGAAGTAATGGCTTTACCAGCAGAGCTGGACATACCTACAGAGGTTGTTTCAATTGAGGCCATGTCTGGAAGAGCAACAATACCATCAGAAATGCAGCAACCACAAACCATGGCAGAGGTAATGCCATTGCAGCAGGAAATACCAATGGGAGCTATGGCCACCCAAATCCATGTAGAAGCTACACCCTCAACCATGCATCAGTCACCATCTCTGATAGAGGTGATTTCAACTGAGGCTGTCTTTAGAAGAGCATCAATACCATTGGAAATGCAGCATCCACAAACCATGGCAGAGGTAATGCCATTACAGCAGGACACACCATCAATACGATCATCTGCACCACAACCACAAGGAGTGGCTGAAGGAATGACATTTCCTTCAGAGTATGAAATGCCTACGGAGGTTATAACAACTGAGGCCACTACAACTAGAAGGACATCCATATCCTCTGTAGCACAACAACCATACACATTTGCTGAAGTAATGACTTACCCATCAGAGTATGAAACACCCACCCAGGTGGTTACAACTGAGGCTATTTCCACTACAAAAAGAGCGTCTATAACCATGCAGCAGCTTCTAACTATGGCCCAGGTTATCACAATGCCCGCAGAGGCAGAGGTACCTCTAGAGGCATATGCTGCCCAAGTTCAATACAGGAGAGAATCCATCCCCTCAGCAGTGCAACCACCACAGGCAGTATCAGAAGTCCTGAGTTACTCATCAGAGTATGAGACCCCCCAGGAGGTCATTACAACTGAAGCCTACACCAGGAGAATGTCAGTTCCCTCTGGCCAGGAGGTTCCCCAGACTGTCCCCGTGGCTCCAGTCACCATCACCAGGAAGTTCCACCAGGAGTCGATAGAGAGCCAGGAAATCCGTGGGCCTGAGAAGGTGGTGTCCAGCCTGAGCCACGTGTACTCCTCCTCTATCTCCACCTCAGCCCAGCCCCCAGAGAGACTGCCCAGCTTGGTCACTCAGGTGGTCACCACCGAGGTTCAGAGAACCACTGTGTCTGTGGTTCATGAAAGGCTGCCCCAGGCTCCTGCGTCAGACGCATTGGCCATCCTTATCCAGCCAGACCTGGCTAAAGTCCAGCCCTCTCCCAAACAGAACGGGAAGATCTACTCCGGTGATGCCATTGACCTCCGCACCATTAAGGTCGGTGTAAAGATGACCGATTCAGGGATGGACTTGACGCCTCAGGAATCGAGTCGCCAGTCTGTCTGTAGCAACTCTAGTGGCCGACATACGGCAGTGCAGCCAGAGATAGTGAACCTGAGTGCTGAGATCACCCCTTCCACCACGTTGGCTGTTGTCACTGATAGCATCACTATTGTCACCTGTTCAGCCACCATTGCCTCCTACACCAGCGAGCCAGAAGAAAAGCCTTTAGATCTGCAGGGTTATGTTGCCTCCATGCCTCTCCCTCTTACCACATACAAACCATTCGAGCCTCTGGCACAGATAGTGTATAGGCGTGTAGACTGTCCACCTATCGTCAGCACGGTGATAGCCAGAGACACAGAGACACCAATTAACCTGTCCTATGGAGCCTCCACAGTCGATAGCAGGCTTCCAGTGACCATGACCCCAGCTGTCAGCAATGGGGGAACCATGCTCTCAGAGCTGGCTGGGGCCGTGGACCTGTCCACCTCCAGACCCCTTAGGGCCATGGTGGCTCTGTCCGGCACCAGCCCAGGTGTGGTGACTACGGTTGTAGAGGATGATGGGACGCCCATAGATCTGACAGCTGGGAAAAATGTGTGCTGTGACGTCATCTACAAGCTACCCTTCACAGGGAGCTGTAGGACCCAGCCACCAGTTATTACCCAGCCTGACAACCACTTCGGCTACAGAGATGACCACTACCAGTATGATCATGCTGGGGTCTATGGAATCAAGGTCTTGAACGGCAAGGCCATGTCTGAGACCAATCTGGCTGATGCAGGACTCTTCCTCTATAATGGAAAGACCGAATATGACTATAAAGTCTTGGACAGTGCGGTAGACCTGACAGCTGGTAATATATCCGCAGGTTGGTGTGTTCCTTTTTTACCTGTTTGAATTTGATTTCTGAATGTAAAATTAGTTCAGTTATCATTGTTTTCCATTATGATTTTAATGAGCATTTACTGTACTTTTGCATGATTTATGAAATGATCTAGATTTCCACCAATGTTCTGTTCCTTTTGTCTTTTCTTTCTTTTTACACAGATGCATGCGTATGCCTGCGTGTTCTCCCACGATATTTTGGCTTTGCATCGTGCTAGCTGGACAGACTGGAGATGCTTGCATGCTTAGTGCTATGATCTCCCCAAATCAAATCTGCATGGCCTTTATTTTGTACAGAACATGTATATACAGTATGATGTTTTACTCATTGACTTAAACCTACATTTCTGGACCCGTCATGACAGGTGAAGCTCTAGACTACACTAGTAAAGCTGCTGGGGCCTATACTGGGATATCCACTGCTCCATATTCCCAGGTCCCTGCTTATAGTGTCCTTAGATCCACAGACGGAATGGTATACTCCTCCATAGCAGCCCCTGTTCCTTCTACATATGCCATCACCACCCAGCCAGGGTCCATCTTCAGCACCACCCTTCCCCCTACCACCACCCTCCAGGAGCAGCCAGCCCAAGCTCCATACCCCTATGGCTTCATCCCCACCACTGACCCTGGCAACCAGATCATCAGCCTGGGAACTGGCCTGCCCAAGGACCTGCTGCCCAGCGCTCTGGCTGACATCATGACTGGCTTCCCTGCCCTATACTCTGACCAGACCTTGGAGGCCATCGCAGCCTCTCTGGAGGCCCTGGCCTCGTTGCCCATGTTCCCCGGCCTGGATGACAGCAAGATCACCCAGTACCAGATGGAGAGGGAGTTCCTGCAGCTGGAGAAGCTGAAGCAGCTGTGTCTGGCAGAGGAGCTGGAGTGGGAGAGGCAGGAGATCCAGCGCTACCGCGAGCAGGAGCAGATCATGGTGCAGAGGGAGCTGGAGGAGCTGCAGGTATGAATGTGTGTGTATACTGTATGTCTCCTGTGCTAATGTATCTGTTACTATAAGAGGATGGACAATTGGCTGGACAACAATATTATTCTAATCTATTCTAGTCTATTCTATTCTACAGGCTCTGAAACAGAAGTTGTTAGTTCAACAGGAAGAGGAGCACCAGGCACACCTTGTAGCACAGCAGGAGACCTACAACCAGCAGAGGGAACAGCTAGAGCAGATCCAACAGCTCCAGGTGCAGCTACAGCACCAGCTAGAGGAGCACTACGGTACCACAGGAAACTCAGATAACCTGCTAGAGGCACAGTATGCAGGGGTGGGGGATAGCGGTCAGTACTGGCCTGTTAGGGATGAGTCCACCACCTCATCCACTGTCATCCAGCTAGAAGGTGGGGTGCAGTATGTGACCGGTGAGGGTCAGAGAGAGGTTGGCGGTCAGGACCAGCTGCAGCTCAGTAGGAAACAGTCGGCAGGGTCTAAGCAGCCTGGTGACCAGGGGTATGGTACAGGAGTGGTAGGGAAGAGGATAGTGGACAGTGGGGTCCAGACAGACGATGAGGACTCAGTAGACAGAACATATGTGGGGAGGAGGAAGAGGAACCACAGGGGGAGGGGTGTAGACAGCAGTGTTCAGACTGATGATGAGGAGGACCAAGAGGATGAGTGGGACATGCCAACCAGGTCGCGGCGGCGCTCCCGCTCCAGCAAGCACAGTGGTGAGGGGAAACACGGTGGCTCTAAGGTCTCCAGCATTGCCATCCAGACTGTGGCAGAGATCTCTGTCCAGACCGACCACTCTGGCAGCATCAAATGCCCCAGCATCCAGATGGACACTAAGGTGGAGATCATCAAACATATCTCAGCCCCAGAGAACTCTCAGAGAGGAGGCAGCCTCAGCTGCCAGACAGACACAGACCGCAGGCGCCACTTGCCCGTAGAGGTGGGCTACAGCGCCTACCTGAAGGCAGACCTCGCCCCCAAGTCCCCCAAAGTGCTTTACTCTCCCGTGTCCCCCCTCTCCCCGAGTAAGGCCATGGAGGAGGGGCAGAAGAGGCTGACCACTGACCCGTCCAGGTTTTCCAACGGACCTAGGATGCTGAAGCCTGGACCGAAGTCTCTGGCTGACCCCAAGTCTCTCAGCCCCACCCCCGAAGACAGGATAGGCTACCACTACACAGAAACCTACTCTGTAAGTCACTGTAGTAAGAATAATGGTAACATAAGATAGTGTTAAACATGACCACGTTAAAGTGGGCATAGTTAAGCACTTTCATCTCATGCTGTTGACATTTTTGTTGAATATAAACCTGGCAATAGTATTAAGTATTCTATCTTATCTCGTATCTTATTGCTTTTCCCTCTGTCCTAGGGCCAGGGCTCTCCGTCAGGCACTGGAAAGAAGGTGAAGAGGACCTTACCCAACCCTCCCCCGGAGGATGACCCTCTGACTGGCCCATCAGGCTACAGCGCCAACTCAGCGCGCCGACGTCTCGGCCGTCACACCACCATGGCCCGGGCCAAGATCTTGCAGGACATCGACAAGGAGCTGGACCTGGTGGAGAGAGAGTCATCCAAGCTCCGCAGAAAACAGGCCGAGCTAGACGAGGAGGAGAAAGAGATTGATGCCAAGCTGAGGTAATTTATTAATTTAACAATTTGTGAACCAGGCAAGTCAATATAGAACCAGTTCTGATTTACAATACAATAACATGCTTTAGATGAGTAGAACACATTGGTGTGTATGAAGTGATTCCACATTTTTAGCACTTGGAAAGCACTTGTATAAATCCAATCCCATCTTCTCCTTCTAACAGGTATCTGGAGATGGGCATTAACCGTCGTAAGGATGCCCTGCTGCAGGAGAGGGAGAAGAGGGAGAGGGCCTACCTGCAGGGTGTGGCTGAGGAGAGAGACTACATGTCGGACAGTGAGGTCAGCAACATCAGGGAGACCAGAGGGAACAGCCACGGCCTGGAGAGACCCAGGACAGCTCCACAGTCAGAGTTCGACCAGTTCATTCCCCCTGAAACTGAGGCTGACTCCCAGTACTCCACTCTTACCAGTCCCTACTCCCACTACACCCAGTATGTCCCCCAGACCCAGGCCATCAGCCACTACCCCCAGCAGACCCTGTACCAGCAGCAGGCCCTCTACCAACAGCACCCCTACCAGAGCCAGACAGTCTACTCCTCTGTGCCAAGCCTGTCCTACCCCCAGGCCTCCCACTCCCACCAGCAGGCCCAGTCCTCAGGCTACCAGTCCAAGAACACCACCAACTACGAGGTGATCCGGAACCAGCCCATGATCATCGTACCCTCCTCCAGCGAGGGGGGGTATGGGGTGGGGAAGTACGGTAGCCTGGAACTAAGGATGGGCCTGGAGGAGAGGAGCATGGCCTCCAGCCCCATGTCTAGTATATCTGCTGAGTCTTTCTACGCTGACATCGACCACCACAATGCCAGGAACTATGTTCTGATAGAGGACATAGAGCAGCTGACTAAAGGCTCTACAGCGCTGGGCTCTGCAGGGCTGGGGTCAGGGTTCAGTCTGCCTGATAAGGACCTGTCTAAGGCTGACAGGCTGCTCCGGGCCGCCGAGGCCAGGCGCACTGCAGAGGTAACTGATATGTAAATAGTAGATGTTCTTCTGTGGAATGGGGATGTTGTTACATATTGTATGTCAGTGTGTTTTACTCAGGTTTTTTTGCTGGTATTTTGCTATACCGCATTTGTCTGTTCACTTGGGTGTTGTGATGATGATAAATTATTGTATTGTCATTGTTTAGGTTGCGGAGTTCCTTGGTAACTCGCGTCTGCACAGCTACGGTAAAGGAGAGGAGGACTCTATGGAGGAGCCTTATGAGCTGAAGCTCCTGAAGCAACAGATAAAGCAGGAGTTTAGACGAGGGACGGAGGGTCTGGAGCACCTCTCAGGCCTGGGCATGCCCCAGTACCTCCCCACTGACCCCAGCTACAGACACTTCCCTAAGGCTGACAAGTACAGCATCAGCCGGCTGACCTTGGAGAAACAAGCTGCCAAGCAGCTCCCTGCCGCAGTGCTCTACCAGAAACAGATCAAGAACCAGAAGAAGGCAACCCTGATGGACCCCAAGACAACCAAGTTCTCTTCCATCCAGGAGAGCAGAGACCTGGAGCCAGACTACAGCAGCTTCCTGGGCTCTGGAGCCTCGTCTGTCACCAACCTGTCCACGCGAGCCAGACTGCTCCAGGATGAGATCACCTTTGGCCTGAGGAAGAACCTGTCTGAGCAGCAGAAGTACCTGGACTCTTCCCTGGGATCTAACCTGGCTGGCTCTCTGGGCCAGAACCTGGGCCAGTCCCTTGGCCTGGGGGGACCCACCATGAGGACTACCCTACAGGACGACACCACCTACCCCAGCGGCACGCGCTCTCGCCCCTCCTCCCGCCCCAACTCCCGTCCCACTTCCGTCTATGGCCTGGATCTGTCCATCAAACGGGACCTTTCCAGCTCCTCTCTCAGGCTGAAGATTGAGGGAGAAGCATTGGACGCAGCGTTCGGCACGGGGGCGGCCAGGACCAAGCCCACCAGCCTGCCTATAAGCCAGAGCCGCGGGCGCATCCCCATCGTGGCTCAGAACTCAGAGGAGGAGAGCCCTCTGAGTCCTGTGGGAGAGCGGGCATCCCCATCTCAGCTGACTCAGAACTCAGAGGAGGAGAGCCCTCTGAGTCCTGTGGGAGAGCCCATGGGCATGGCCAGAGCCTCAGCCGGCCCTCTACCACCTATCTCAGCTGACTCTGCCTGAGAGACCAGGACATTTGGCTCTCCTGAGGCTGACAGCATCCTGACTCTCTGCCACTCCTGAGGCTGTCACGGAGGTCCAGCAGCACATGTTTAGGGAGGAGTCCAGGGCTACACTGGGACATACTGTGTTTATGGGAGAAGGTAAATGGCTCCTGAGGCTGTCACAGAGACATAGCCTTCATCATGGACGACCTGGGAGGAGCCATGTCTGACAGCGAAGGTAAATGGCTCCTGAGGCTGTCACAGCATCCTGACTCTCTGGACATGCTGCTACCGCATGCTCCTGACTGTGTTTATGTCTGCCTGAGAAGGTAAATGGCTCCTGAGGCTGTCACAGCATCCTGACTCTCTGGACATGCTGCTACCGCATGCTCCTGACTGTGTTTATGTCTGCCTGAGAAGGTAAATGGCTCCTGAGGCTGTCACAGCATCCTGACTCTCTGGACATGCTGCTACCGCATGCTCCTGACTGTGTTTATGTCTGCCTGAGAAGGCTCCTGATCACCTATTATTTCTCATATTTTGTGGCTTTTGTCACGTAACTGTGTTTGTGTTTTGTTCTGGTTTCTGTTTTGTTTGATGTCTGCATGCAACACTATTTATTTTCTTCACTGATACATAATACTGTTGATGTTATGTATGAGACAGCATGTCTGTGTTGTTAACTCCATCTATGATGTTATTAGCATGTTCCAGTTTTCTTCTCTTCTTTTACACGTTGGTTTTCTGCTTTCATCACTGACCAAATGTGTATAATGGGATACAGGGCTTCTTTAAACCATACAGAACAGTGAAATATCAATAGTGGATAATAGGTGATCATAAATAACACACACTTTAAGTGCCTCTGCTTACTGCTTTTGAAGAGAAAGAAAAGAGAGTGATAATAAATTTGAATGAGCGGGAGACTCACACTGCATATCTAACAGTATGTCACTGCCATCTGGGTGCTGTCTATAGCCTATAGGCACCTTCATCTTCACCACTCCTTCCCTCTCCTCCTTTTTCTTCACCTTTCCCCTCTTCTTCTCCATACATAAAATGTTATCTGACTCTTGCAGGAAGTATTTCAGGCCTTTAGATAGACATACATTATATTTACTTTTCCAAGCACCCTTGGAACTATTGTGGAGCTTGGCCCCCTGGTAGCAGCCAGTTTAAAGGCCTGATGGTCACACTATGTGTGGGTCTGGGTCTACTTACTGTAATTGTTCAGACGATGCAGACAGCCATTTATATAGAGCACTTGCCTCCCTCACTTCGTCTCCTGGCCAGCAATACACACATTTACTATTACAGCAGTAATAATACAGAGAGCATTATACTCACATTCATATTGCAATGCAATGACATTTTTTCACTAAGGATTATGGAGTTGTAGATTATTTGTTTGTGTTTGAGTTTTAGATTTGAACCCATGTTGATAGTAGACATACAGTATAGTTCATGATACTCACACCACACATAGTTATTTATAGCATATTCATCCCTGTCCATCTTGGGTATTTTGGATTTTGTATTCATGCATGTTGCTCTGAGATTAATGTGTTTGAGTTTCCATTTCAATAAAGCTTTAAAGCATCTTTTGCATGACGTTGGTTGCTATGAATGTTGGTTTCTAGGGGATTGTAAATGTGCATGCTCTCTTCTGATTGGCAGCATATGAATGCGTTCTCTCCCCATCTCCTCCTGGGGAGTAAGTGTGAAATTACAGCTGTCCTTGCTTCTATCTTAAAGGGATACTTTGGGATTTTGACAATGAAGCCCTTTAACAACTTCCCTAGTCTCAGCATCCAGTATGAAGTTAGATGTTGTTTCGCAAGCCAATGCTAACTAGCGTTAGCACAATGACTGGAGACATGCTAGCAGTTACCATAGACGTCCAGTCATTGCGCTAACGCTAGTTAGCAACTTCCTTAAATCGGCATGAAAATACATAAAAATGGTATCCACGAGTTCATCTGACTCTGAGGTAGTAGATAAAGGGCCTCATTGCCAAAATCCTGAAGTATCCATTTTAGTGTTTACTAACCAGGACAACACTCCTAAATATGTCCCTATGCTTCTGTTCCTATGTTTCTATCGGCCCGGCATAGTGTAGTCAGTTTCAGAATGACCATAATTTAATTTACATATTTAAAAAAAATTAATTAAAAAAAATCATTAACAAGCAGAAACACAAACCAATAAACATTCATATGCAAGTGGATTCATTTTAGATAGCATAGATAGCATAGACATGAATATAGTACCATTTTAAATGTACTTCAAAACTGACTCCAATGACCGACTGGTGAGTAGTTGATCAGCAGCAGACATAAATATGACCCCACATAAATAAGAGTGTCTATCTGCCTTGGTTCCAGCCCTAACTGACTCCATGCTGACTCTGAACAGAGATGATCCCAGAATCTTTCATGAGAGTATCAGACACGGTAGAGTATTCTAGTTTAGAATGCTGCCTGCCCTCCACTAATACAGCAGCACCATGTTAAAGGGACACTCCGCAATATGATACCCAGCCATGCGTTAAGGAAAGGCGCCAATTGGCAAGGGCAAATACGTCGCCACACTGTGATGTCATATAGCTGAGTTTACCTTTAATATTTAGACTGCTTTAGTCCCCATGTGTCTTGACAGTATCTAACGCGATGATATATTAGTAAATACCCATGCATTTGTGATAGATCATTTTACAATTATTCACAATTGCTCTATTATGACATACATCTTTCATGCACTTCGCTTCAGAAATGCAAACTCCCTGATGGACTATAACGTTATAAGATGTATTTATTTGCTTACAAAGCATGTGCTGACTTAGATTTTGTCCAGTGCATGTGATATAAAGTGTAAGAGGATGGAGACATAGCCCACTGAAAAAGTCTTAGATTCATTGACGTTGTGTTGTAGCCGTTTCTAAACATTTAACTTTACACCCCAGCCGGAGGCCCCAACTGGAACATAGAAGGTGAGAGCTGCAGCGTGAACGGTCTAGTCCAGACCACATCCCAACCCCATGTAGCTTAGATAATGTCTGCCTCCACCCCACAACACCCCACGCCCCATGGTGCTCAATGACCAGATGTAGATGGTATCATACACACAAACATATCAAACCCATTTCTGGAATGTCCCATATTTGGATGGTACTTTACATATATCAAACTCATCATGGAATGACCCATATGTCGATGGCAATGTACTGTAAACGTATCATATTGCAGTGGTTAAGCAATCCATATCTGGAATGACCCACATTTAAATGGGTCTGTACTTACACGACATAATCAAAAGTATGTGGACACCTACTCGTTGAAAATCTAACCCAGAATCATGGACATTAATATGGACTTGGTCCCCCCTTTCCAGCTACAACACCCTCCACTCTTCTGGGAAGAGTTTCCACTAGATGGAACATTGCTGCGAGGACTTGCTTCCATTCAGCCACAAAAGCATTAGTGAGGTCGTGCACTGATCAAATTGTATTTGTCACATGCGCCAAATAGAACATGTAGACCTTACAGTGAAATGTGTACTTACAAGCCCTTAACCAACAATGCAGTTCAAGAAATAGAGTTAAGAAAATATCTACTAAATAAACAAAAGTTTTAAAAAATAATAATAATTACATAACAATAGCAAGGCTATATACAGGGGGTACCGGTACCGAGTCGAGGTAATTAGTCAAGTGACTATGCATAGATAATAAACAGGGAGTGGTGGGTGGGAGTGTAAAAACAAAGGGGGGTGTCAATGTAAACAGTCTGGGAGGCTATTTGAATAATTGTTCAGCAGTCTAATGGATTGGGGGTAGAAGCTGTTAAGGAGTCTTTTGGTCCTAGACTTGGTGCTCCTGTACCTCTTGTCATGCGGTAGCAGAGAGAACAGTCTATGACTTGGGTGACTGGAGTCTTTGACATTTCTTGGGCCTTCCTCTGACAGCACCTAGTATATAGGTCCTGGATGTCATGAAGCTTGGCCCCAGTGATGTACTGGGCTGTACGCACTACCCTCTGTAGCACCTTACCGTCAGATGCTGAGCAGTTGCCCTACCAAGTGGTGATGCAACCTGACAGGATGCACTCGATGGTGCAGATGTTGAACGTTTTGAGGATCTGGGGACTCATGACAAATCTTTTCAGTCACCTGAGAGGAAAAAGGTGTTGTCATGCCCTCTTCACAACTGTCTTGGTGTGTTTGGACCATGATAGTTCATTGGTGAAGTGGACACCAAGGAACATGAAATTCTCGAACCGCTCCTGTTCGGCCCTCATTTTCCTATAATCTAAGATCAGCTCATTTGTCTTGCTCACATTGCCCTCACCAGTCCAAGTTTTGTTGTCCTGACACCACACTGCCAGGTCTCTGACCTCCCTATAGGCTGTCTCATCAATGTTGGTGATGTCTGTTACCACTGTCGTCAGCAAACTTAATGATGGTGTTGGAGTCGTGCTTGGCCACGCTGTCATGGGGTGAACAGGGAGTACAGGAGGAGACTAAGCACGCACCCCTGAGGGGCCCCAGTGTTGTGGATCAGTGTGGCAGATGTGTTGTTGCCTACCCTTACCACCTGGGGGCGGCCCATCAGGAAGTCCAGGATCCAGTTGCAGAGGGAGGTGTTAAGTCCCAAGGTCCTTAGCTTAGTGATGAACTTTGTGGATACTATGGTGTTGAACACTGAGCTGTAGTCAATGAACAGCATTCTCACATTTTGTATTTTTTTATTTAACCTTTATTTTAACTAGGCAAGTCAGTTAAGAACAAATTCTTATTTTCAATGACGGCCTACCCTGGCCAAACCCTAACCCAAATGATTCTGTGCGATTGAGATTGTGTTATCTGTGGATCTGTTGGGGTGCTTCATGGCTACCAATGTGAGTGCTACGGGGTGGTAATTATTTAGGCGGGTTACCTTTGCTTTCTTGGGCACAGGGATTATGGTGGTCTGTTTGAAACCTATAGGTGTTACAGACTTGGTCAGGGAGAGGTTGAAAATGTCAGTGAAAACGCTTGCCAGTTCATCTGTTTGAGTACAGTTCCTGGTAATCCGTCTGACCCCGCGGCTTTGTGAATGTTGACCTGTTTAAAGGCCTTACTCACATTGGCTATGGAGAGTGTGATCACACAGTCGTCCGGAACAGGTGGTGCTCTCATGCATGCTTCAGTGTTGCTTGCCTCAAAGCTAGCATAAAAGTAGTTTAGCTCATCTGGTAGGCTTGCGTCACTGGGCAGCTTACGGCTGAGTTTCCCTTTTTAGTCCATGACCGTTTTCAAGCCCTGCCACATCTGACGAGCGTAGTAGAATTCAATCTTAGTCCTGTATTGATGCTTTGCCTGTTTGATGGTTCATCTGAAGTCATAGCGGGATTTCTTATAAGCGTTTAGATTAGTGTCCCGCTCTTGCAGCTCTAGCCTTTAGCTCGGTATGGATTCTGGTTGGGATATGTATGTACGGTCACTGTGGGGATGACGTCGTTGATGCACTTATTGATGAAGCCAGTGACTGAGGTGGTATACTCCTCAATACCATTGGACATATTCAAGTCTGTGCTTGCAAAATAGTCCTGCAGCGTAGCATCCTTGTCATCTGAACACTTCCGTATTGAGCGAGTCACTGGTACTTCCTGCTTTAGTTTTTGCTTGTAAGCAGGAATAAGGAGGATAGAATTATGGTCAGATTTGTTCAATGGAGGGCGAGGGAGAGCTTTGTATACGTCTCTGTGTGTGGAGTAAAGGTGGTCTAGAGATTTTTTTCTCCTCTGGTTGCACATGTGACATGCTGTTAGAAATTAGGTCAAATGGATTTAAGTTTGCCTGCATTAAAGTCCCCGGCCACTTGGAGCGCCGCTTCTGTCTGAACATTTTCTTGTTTGCTTATGACCTTATACAGCTCGTTGAGTGCGGTCTTAGTGCCAGAATCGGTTTGTGGAGGTAAATAGACGGCTGCGAATAATATAGATGAGAACTCTCTTGGTAGATAGTGTGGTCTACAGCTTATCATAAGGTATTCTACCTCAGGTGAGCAATACCTCAAGGCTTCTAGACATTAGACACGCAACAGCAGTTATTGACAATTAGACACACACCCCCACCCCTCGTGCTACCAGACATATCTCCTCTGTCCTGCAGATGCATGGAGAAGCCAGCCAGCACAATATTATCCATGTCGTCATTTAGCCACATCTCGGTGAAACATAAGGTATTACAGTTTTTAATGTCCCGTTGGCAGGATAGTCTTAATCATAGATCGTCCAGTTTGTTGTCTAATGATTGCACATTGGCCAATAATGCGGAGGGTTGTGGTGGTTTACCTACTCGGCTAATTATTTTAAGGCACCCCGCTCTCCCCTCCCTTTTTCTCCATATTTTCTTCATTGCGGATGACGGCCTATTTGGGCCTTGTCTCGACAAAGCATTATATTCTTCTCGTCAGACTCATTAAATAAAAAATCTTTGTCCAGTTCGAGGTGAGTAATAGTTGTTTTGATGTCTAGAAGCAATTTTTGTTCAAAAGAGACGGTAACAGCAACATCATCTGTCATATGTTACAAACAATGAGAAAAGAAAATAGCAATTAGGCGATTATGCCTGGCTTGCACTCGCATTCCAATTCATCCCAAATGTGTTCGATGGGGTTGAAGTCGGGGCTCAGGCCAAAGGTCAATTTCTTCCACACCAATCTCGACAAACCATTTATGTATGGACCTCGCTTTATGCACGGGTGCATTGTCATACTGAAACAGGAAAGGATCTTCCCCCAGCTGTTGCCACAAAGTTCACAGAATTGTCTGGAAAATGATTGTATGCTATAGCGTTAAGATCTATCTTTGTTGGAACTAAGGGGCCTAGCCCGAACAATGAAAAACAGCCCCAGACCATTATTCCTTCTCCACCAAACTTTAAAGTTGGCACTATGCATTGGGGCAGGTAGCGTTCTCCTGGCATCTGCTAAACCCAGATGTGTCTATTGGAATGCCAGATGGTGAAACATGATTCATCACTCCAGAAAATGCATTTCCACTGCTCCAGAGTCCAACAACAGTGAGGTTTACACCACTCGAGGAGACGGTTGGCATTGCGCATGGTGATCTTAGGCTTGTGTGTGGCTGCTTGGCCATGGAAACCCATTTCATGAAGCTCCCGATGAACAGTTTGTGTGCTGACATTGCTTCCAATGGCAGTTTAGAACTCGGTCAGTGTGTGTTGCAACTGCAGACAGACTAGTTTTACACGCTACGCGCTTCAGCACTCATTCTGTGAGCTTGAGTGGACTATGACTTCACGGCTGAGCTGTTGTTGCTCCTAGACGTTTCCACTTAACAATATCAGCACTTAAAGTTGACTGGGGCAGCTTTAGCAGAGGAGAAATTTGAGGAACTGACTTATTAGAAAGGTGGCATCCTATGACGGTGCCACATTGAAAGTCACTGAGCTATTCAGTAAGGCCATTCTACTGCCAATGTTTGTCTTTGGCGATTGCATGGCTGTGTGTTCGAAACAGCCAAATCCACTAATTTGAAGGGTGTCCATATACTTTTGTATATATAGTGTATATCAATGCCATTTCTGGAATTCATGTTCATGCACTATTGCAAGGTCACTCAGATATGGCTCACATTTGCATTACATACATGTGTTACCACAACAGTGGTATGTCTGAATACTAGGTAAGTATGTGTCGAGGGTTTCTCACACAATTATAGATGTAACACTGATCATGCTGTTGGACACCATGTACTACCTCACTGTCTCAGGGCAAAGGGAACTGTACTGTGACTGTCGAAGACACTCCTCCACTTCCACCTAAAATCTGTCTACTGTGTCCTTGACCCACTGTGGAGATGTTTCACTCTCTCTATGCATGACCTGTTAATCTGCACACACACACACACACACACACACACACACACACACACACACACACACACACACACACACACACACACACGCAAACACATACAAACAAACACACACACACACCGGGGACCTCTGCATGCCAATGTGCGCATGACATACCTAGTTCAAATACATCCATCCCCATCCAGTCTCTTAAATGTTCACCGATCTGATAGTACTGGGGATGGGACAGTAGCTGGTTATCTACCATGCTGCCTTCACCTCTCCAGACAGCTCTGATCACTGATCACTTACGAGCAGTAAACATGGAGCAAAGGATGTGTTTATAAAGTATTGTAAGGGGGTGCTACTTATACCCAATTTCACATTGCCATCTTGCTCCCACCCCAAGACACCTGCGTAGATCTGATCATCCACATTACATAGACTCCGCCAAGGCTTCCAGAGAGTGATTTGGAGTTATTAAAATATTGCAAATACCTTTAGATCTACAATAAGTGCATATATGGTCCGTGGCTGGAGGCTAGTGGTTTATTTGGAGTTGGGCATCCATCCTGCTTATATTGTTTTTGACAATTGAGTATCCCCTCTTTGTCTGTGTCCCTGTCCCCTCCACTCTTGTGTCCCCCTACCCCCATCTCTGTCCCTGTGTAGCGTACCACCTGAGGAGGGAGGACACTGACTGGTTTGATAAGCCTGCAGAGAGACAACATCAGAAAAATGGACAGCCTCTGGACAGGAGACAGGTGAGAGGAGCTGGATAGGATAAGTCTAAATTAGTGAACTATATTTAATAAATAAACTGCTATATACATCTTCCCCCTCATTAAATATACATTGATAGTGCCTGTTTTGTTCATGTTGTCTTTAGCAGAGTTGTACTGAAACTGTAACCAGTGCCTGCAACCTGGTTCAGGTTATCAGTCAAACTACCAGGTTAGTTACAAACAGCACAGAAATGAAATCATCAACATGTATTGATTTGACTAATGTTGCAGAAATGTGCTTTAAAGCAGTATCCAAATCCTTAAGATGTAGTGATCACAATATAATAGCCATATCTAGGAAAACCAAAGTTCCAAAGACTGGGCCTAATATAGTGTATAAAAAGTCATACAATAAGTTGTATAGGGATTTTTATGTTGATTATGTAAAGAATATTTGCTGCTCTGTGGTGCAACCCAAGAATTGTACAGCCCCCTTTACTGGCTCAAATGTGATGACCGCCTTAATTTGGTCTTATGTATCAAAATTTGAAATGGTGTTTTTTAGATTGGTTAAAAGAAGAGATACAGAGCTACACAATGGTATATCATACACTGTATTTGAGGAACAATGCTAAAGTAATTCTGCTTTGAAAGTTGATCAACTTTTGAGAAAATGGCCCTTGAATGTTTTGGTACACCTACTGGAGAGCTTTTCATTGTCTACACCCATTCAGAATTGTTCACCCTCTTTTAAGCCAGCCCCACCCATCTCTTTAAGGATTCACATGTGAGGTCATGTGCTAAACAGTGAGTAGTGTAGTAAAGATTTAGACAAAAAGTTATAGCCAACAATAAGTAAAAATACCAGGTAAACAGAAACTGTCCAAATAAAAATAATGTATAAATATTCGATGACGCTTACCCAGACACACTTTTCTAAATTGATGGGTCATGTAAAAGAAATGCTATAACCCCCAGCCACATCTTGATAAGTGGATGGGTCTCTCCAGAAGTTGTAAACGGTACAGCGAAGTGGTTACTTGCAAAGTAGCAATATCAAAAATAGTTAGTAATATAAATATAAAGAAAAAAAGAACAAGTGTCAATGCCAGTAGAGAAAGAACAAAACAATATACATTATGTTCAAGAACAATATCAATAAGGATATCAGTGAAAGATGAGGTAGGTATATGCCATCAATCAGGGGTAATGTGGCTGAACAGCAGGATAAAAAAAGTAGCATCAACATATGTGTTAGGAGAGAGTCATGTGACAAAAGGCACTGAAGATAGTGCTGATGGCTGGGATCTCGCCCCCAGTGATTAATTGGTCCGTCCGAACCACGCATTAACAAGGGAATCTATATTCAGGTAGCCTGTTTCTGTTCTGCCCTTAACTTTGGTGCAGGGCATGTGATGTCCATACCCTCTTCCTTGCAAAACTCCCTGATCTTTTAAAAAATATAAGTTTGTCTAGCTGTGTCCAGTCCAGGTGCTGCTGGTACAGGCAGACATCTATGGGAGGAAAGATGTCAGCTTTGCGCAGCAGCTAAAACCTGGTCCCGACTGAGTCCGAACGCTCCTTGGCGACAAAAGCACCAGACTCCAGAGCATCGAAGCTGTAAAACAGGAAAAAACTAAAAACTTGAGAAGACATTACAACCTTGCATAACATCAATTCACCCCTCAAGTTTAGATAAGAAAAATAACCTCAATAATCTTGTGTCAAGTCACTCTGGTTGAGAGCAGTAGCAACACATTTGCAGTTCTCCATGGCTAACATTATATATTTTGAAAAAACTGCATTAGAAAGGATTATCTACACATAATGAGCAGCTAATTTTATAGACAGAAGATGCTACAGGGCAGACCACTCCAAAACGCATCTCTCGGCATGTCCAGCCCATTCATTATTTCAGTCGATCATGGCTAGCAGAAAGGTTCCTGTCTTTTTCTGTGGCTAAACCAACTAGGCTCATAATTTAACAATGTATTTCTTATTTACAGATGGCATACAAGTTTTTTTTATAAAGGAACATGAAAGTTCAAATGTTCCAGAAGGCATTTCTGCCAAATAACAGATTTTAATAAAAAAAATAAAAAACCGTTGAAATGCCTCTCCTGTGAAGTCGTGACTTGCGACATACGCCTTGTTTCCTGAAACTGGTCACAAACAGCCGACCAATCAGCCTGTTACCAAACCTTGGTAAACGTTTTGAAAAGAATTGTGTTTGACCAGATACAATGTTGTTTTACAGTAAATTAATTGACAACAGACTTTCAGCACGCTTACAGGGAAGGGCATTCAACAACCACAGCACTTACACAAATGACTGATGATTGGCTGAGAGAAAATTATGCTAAAGATATTGTGGGGGCTGTTTTGTTAGACTTCAGTGTGGCTTTTGACATTATTGTTCATATTCTGCTGTTGGAATAATGTATGTGTTATGGCTTTACACCCCCTGCAATATTGTGGATAAAGAGTTACCTGTCTAACAGAACACAGATGAGGTTCTTTAATGGAAGTCCCTCCAACATAATCCAGGTAGAATCAGGAATTGCCCAGGGCAGCTGTTTAGGCCCATTACTTTTTTCAATTTTTACTAACGACATGCCACTGGCTTTGAGTCATTATTTCAGTAATCATGGCTAGCGGAAAGGTTCCTGGCTTTTTCTGTGGCTAAACCAACTAGGGTCGTAATTTAACAATGTATTTCATACTTACAGATGGCATACAAGTTTGTTATTATTGTGGAAATTTGAATAAAATTGTGTTTGACCAGGTATAATGTAATTTTACAGTAAATGAATTGACAACAGACTTTCAGCATGCTTATAGGGAAGGACATTCAACATCCACAGCACTTACACAAATGACTGATGATTGGCTGAGAGAATATGATGCTAAAAATATTGTGCGGGCTGTTTTGTTAGACTTCAGTGTGGCTTTTGACATTATTGTTCATATTCTGCTATTAGAAAAAATGTATGTGTTATGGCTTCACACCCCCTGCTATATTGTGGATAAACAGTTACCTGTCTAACAGAACACAGATGGGGTTCTTTAATGGAAACCTCTCCAACATAATCCAGGTAGAATCAATGCCACTCGCTTTGAGTAAAACCAGTGTGTCCATGTGTGTCTCAATGCTATACATGTCAGCTATTACAGCGACTGAAATGACTGCAACACTTAACAAAGAGTTGCAGTTAGTTTCAGAATGGATGGCAAGGAATAAGTTAGTCCGAAATAATTAAAAAAACGAAAAGCATTGTATTTGGGACAAATCATCCACTAAACTATTGAATAATAAGTTGAAGTGATTAAACTGCTTGGAGTAACCCTGGATTGTGAACTGTCATGGTCAAAACATACTGATATAACAGTGGCTAAGATGGGGAGAACTCTGTCCATAATAAAGTGCTGCTCTCCCTTCTTAACAAGGCAGGTCCTTTTTAAGAAGGCAGGCCCTAGTTTTGTTGCACCTACTGTTCAGTTATGTGGTCAGGTGCCACATAGAGGGACAATTGGCTCTGAACAGGGCAACACAGCTGGCCCTTAAAAGTACACGGGGTATGTATGTCAATGATGTGCATGTCCATCCCTCCTGGCTCAAAGTGGAGGAGAGATTGACTTCATCACTACTTGTTTTTGTAAGAAGTGTTGATAAACTGAATGTACTGAGCTGTTTGTTTAAACTACTAGCACACAGCTCAGACACTTATGCATAACGCACAAGACATGCCACCAGAGATCTCTTCATAATCTCCAAGTCCAGAACAGACTATGGGAGGCGCAAAGTACTACATAGAGCCATGACTACATGGAACTCTATTCCACATCAGGTAACTGAATCAAGTAGAATCAGATTTAAAAAACAAGTAAAAATACACCTTATGGAACAACAGGGGCTGTGAAGAGACAAACACACAGGTACAGACACACACCCGCACACAAGCACTAGCATACACACTCTACACACACATACATTGTAATATTGTTGTACAGTGGAATTATACATGTTGTATTGTGGACATAAAGCAGTGTAATAATGTTATTTGATGTACCATTTTATCTTTTGCTTCACATGTAATGTAAGTGCCTTAATGTGTTTGGACCCCAGGAAGAGTAGCTGCTGCCTTGGCATTTTGTTTTACAAACACTCCATGCACTGTGTGCCTCCCCCAGATTAAGCTGATTCCCTATGTGTTCCCTCACACCCGGCTCAAACTACAGAGGGACCCCAAGGACACCAGTGTCTCAGGTAGAGCAGAACACAGTAAACATTCTCTAATATGTAGATATCTGCTCATTAATGATAATAATAGGATCATCTCATGGATTTCCAATATAGCTATTGATATATTGTTATACTGTATATTGTCCGTTGATATACACTACCTTTCAAAGGTTTGGGTGCCACTTAGAAATGCCATTGACTTTGAAAGAAAAGCACATTTTCTGTCCATTAAAATAACATCAAATTTATCAGATATACAGCGTAGACATTGTTAATGTTGTAAATGACTATTGTAGCTGGAGACGGCTGATTTTTAATGAAATATCTACATAGTGATACAGAGGCCCATTATCAGCAACCATCACTCCTATGTTCCAATGGCACGTTGTGTTAGCTAATCCAAGTTTATTCGTTTAAAAGGCTAATTGATTGTTAGAAAACCCTTTTGCAATTATGTTAGCACAGCTGAAAACTGTTGTCTGATTAAAGAAGCAATAAATCTGAGTACTTTCTTCTGAAACTCGTCAGTCTATTCTTGTTCTGAGGAATGAAGGCTATTCCATGCGAGAAATTGCCAAGAAACTGAAGATCTCGTACAATGCTGTGTACTACTCCCTTCACAGAACAGTGCAAACTGGCTCTAACCAGATTTGAAAGAGGAGTGGGAGGCCCAGTGAACAACTGAACAAGAGGACAAGTACATTAGAGTGTCTAGTTTGAGAAACAGACACCTTACAAGTCCTCAACTGGCAGCTTCATTAAATAGTACCCACAAAACACCAGTCTCAACGTCAACAGTGAAGAGGCGACTCCGGGATGCTGGCCTTCTTGGCAGAGTTGCAAAGAAAAAGCGTTGTACCAGATCTTCAGTTTCTTGGCAATTTCTCACATGGTATAGCCTTCATTTCTCAGAACAAGAATAGACTGACGAGTTTCAGAAGAAAGGTCTTTGTATCTGGTTATTTTGAGCCTGTAATCAAACCCACAAATGCTGATGCTCCAGATACTCAACTAGTCTAAAGAAGGCCAGCAGTACTGCTTCTTTAATCAGCACAACAGTTTTGAGTTGTGCTAACATAATTGCAAAAGTATTTTTTGATGATCAATTAGCCTTTTTAAATGATAAACTTGGATTAGCTAACACAACATGCCATTGGAACACAGGAGTGATGGTTGCTGATAATGGGCCTCTGTACACCTATGTAGATATTCCATTAAATATCTGCTGTTTCCAGCTACAATATTAATTTACACCTTTAACAAAGTTTACACTGTACTTCTGATCAATTTGATGTTATTTTAATAGACAAAAAAATTGCTTTTCTTTCAAAAACAAGGACATTTCTAAGTGACCCCAAACTTTTGAACGGTTGTGTGCGTTCCCTGCAGGGAATGGCCTGGGGATCCGTGTGGTGGGAGGAAAGGAGATTCCTGGTTGTCATGGTGAGATAGGAGCCTACATCGCTAAGGTTACACCCGGAGGAGTGGCCGAACAGACAGGGAAAGTGGTGGAAGGTAAGTGTTTGTGAACATGTACTTGTGTAAGGTATAAATGGAGCAAAGGGAAGGAGGAGAGAACAGGAGATTAGTCATCTCTGTTCATACAGGGACAGTCTGATTTAAGGTTGAGAAAATACTGTGGGCTATAGCCGATGGAATCCTCATTATAGTGGGATTTTAATCTGTGTGGAAAGTAAATGAAAGTGACATTTGGAAAAAAAACAATGATTAACAATCTTATACAGCAGTATCATAACTCATAAGCTCATGTTGTACGCATTTCAATTTGTCTGAGATAAGCTGGATGAGGTATATTGATTATTTCACATGTGCTCTCGACGAGATAGACTTCTCAATGTCAGATTTCAGCAGATTAGCTACTGGTTTAAGCAGAAATCTATTATTTTATTAATCATTTCAGGCCACTGTCAGCTCACTGTGAATATCTTTGCCAAGCTCTCTGTGCACCATAGAGAGATAAGAGGGTGTTTGTGTGTGTACAGTATGTTTGTGTTTGCGTGTGCGTCTGTCATGTCTCATTCTCTGAGACATTAGATAGCCAGAGAAAAAGCTCTGTCTCTTTGCACTGCCACAAAGACTAGCCATTATGCTGTATTTAGCACACACACAGTCATTCACACTCTCTCCCTGTATCTCTCTCTCTCCCTCTCTCTCTCTCTCCCTCTCTCTCTCTTTTTCTGTCCCTCTCTCTCTGTCTCTATTTCTCTCTCTGACAAACCTACATGTTCACACGCACACTGACACACACACCAAATCAAATTGCATTTGCCACATGCTTCGTTAACAACAAGTGTAGACTAACAGTGAACTGCTTACTTACGGCCCTTCCCAACAATGTAGCGAGAAAGAAAATACAAAAATAATACAATGCGCAGGGGTACTAGGTAATTGAGGTAGCTACACTATGTACATATAACTTGGAGTAAAGTGAATGATAATCAACAGAAGCAGCAGCATATGTGATGAGTCAAAAAAGGGTCAATGCAGATAGTCCAGGAAGCTATTTTGTTAACTATTTAACTAACCATTTAGCATTCTTATGACTTCGGGGTAGAAGCTGTTCAGAGTCCTGTACACACACACACACGCAGACACACACTGAAACACACGCACACACACACACACACACACACACACACACACACAGTATTTAGCCCCCCCCCCCTCGTTCTGCTTCCATTCATTATATTACTGTAAAACCCTCCTTTCTGAAGCACATAGATTAGTACAGGCTACGGGCAGAATATAACAAAGTAGAAGAGACTTCAGAACACACCACTGTATTTACCAGACCTCCTGAACAATGTGTAGGACAGTAGCTTTCTACTACTGATATATTTCAGGGACTTACTGTCACATGTAGGATGTGTCTCTGCATCCAGCCCTCCTGGGTTAAACCTGAAGGAAAGCCTGGTTCTTTATAGTTCTATAGCGTAATCCACTGCAGTTAGGGATGTTTCTGACGATGAGATAGTGTTCATCTACTCCCTCTTGCTGTCATACTCACTTCAGACGCTGTGACGTCACACCCTGGCGGTGACACTTGCGACATGGAACAGCCTGGACTTTTCTGAGAGAGGAGTTTGAAGGACAAATAGACACACACACTTTCTCGCTCTGCATATGCCATCTCCCTAAAATCCCCTACAGTTTATAATAGTATTGAGCTTATACAGATTGTGAAAATGATTATGTAGCTAGAGTAAGTATCTCAGTGTATCCTAATTTTGACAGAATTTTTAGTTGTTTGTGTTTCTCTAACATATACAGTACCAGTCAAAAGTTTGGACACACCTACTCATTCTTTATTTTCTTTACTTTTACTATTTTCTACATTGTAGAATTATAGTGAATTATGAAATAACACATATGGAATCATGTAGGAACCAAAAACGTGTTAAACAAATCAAAATATATTTTAGATTTAAGATTCTTCAAAGTAGCCACCCTTTGCCTTGATGACAGCTTTGCACACTCTTTGCATTCTCTCAACCAGCTTCATGAGGTGGAATGCATTTCAATTAACAGGTGTGCCTTGTTAAAAGTTCATTTGTGGAATGTCGTTCCTTCTTAATACGTTTGAGCCAATCAGTTGTGCTGTGACAAGGTAGGTGTCGTACACAGAAGACAGCCCTATTTGGTAAAAGACCAAGTCCATATTATGGCAAGAACAGCTCAAATAGGCAAAGAGAAATGACAGTCCATCATTACTTTAAGACATGAAGGTCAGTCAATGTGGAACATTTCAAGAACTTTGAAAGTTTCTTCAAGTGCAGTCGCAAAAACCATCAAGCGCTATGATGAAACTGTCTTTCATGAGGACTGCCACAGGAAAGGAAGACCCAGAGTTACCTCTGCTGCAGAGGATAAGTTCTTGCAGCCCAAATAAATGCTTCACGGAGTTTAAGTAACAGACACATCTCATTATCAACTATTCAGAGGAGACTGTGTGAGACTGTGTGAATCAGGCAGAATTCATGGTTGAGTTGCTGCAAAGAAACGACTACTAAAGGACACCAATAAGAAGAAGAGACTTGCTTGAGCCAAGAAACACGAGCAATGGATATTAGTCCTGTGGAAATCTGTCTGATGAGTCCAAACTTGAGATTTTCGGTTCCAACCGCAGTGTCTTTGTGAGACACTGAGTAGGTGAACGGATGATCTTCGCATGTATGGAGGAGGTGTGATGGTGTGGGGTTGTTTTGCTGGTGACACTGTCAAGATTTATTTAGAATTCAGGTCTCACTTAACCAGCATGGCTACCACAGCGGTATGCCATCCCATCTTGTTTGCGCTTAGTGGGACTATTATTTGTTTTTCAACAGGACAATGATCCAACACATCTCCATGCTGTGTAAGGGCTATTTGACCAAGAAGGAGAGTGATGGAATGCTACATCAGATGACCTGGCCTCCACAATCACCTGACCTCAACCCAATTGAGATGGTTTGGGATGAGTTGGACCACAGACTGAAAGGAAAAGCAGCCAACAAGTGCTCAGCATATGTGGAAACTCCTTCAGGACTGTTCGAAAAGCATTCCTCATGACGCTGGTTGATGGTACGCCAAGAGACTGTTAAAACCTCTTCGGGCTAGGGGGCAGTATTTTCACGTCCGGATGGAAAGCGTGCCCAAAGTAAACTGCCTGCTACTCAGGCTCAGAAGCTAGGGTATGCATATTATGAGTAGATTTGGATAGAAAACTCTGAAGTTTCTAAAACGGTTTGAATGATGTCTGTGAGTATAACAAAGCCCGAGGACAAACTATCCAGGAAAAAAAAACACATTTTGAGGTCACTATCTTTCAATGGGTTTTCTATAGGGATCTAGATTTCTAAGGCACTTGCTTGCAGTTCCTATCACTTCCACTGGATGTCAACAGTCTTTAGAAATTGGTTGATGTTTTTCCTTTATTTTCAAAAAAATACCTATAGTTTTATTAGGAAAGTTGTTTAAAATATTTGGACAAAGATTACAGGTAATTTATGAGATATTTTGTGTCAGGACCCGGTTTCGAACCTGGGTCTCCGGAGTGAGAAACAGTCACTTAACCAACTGAGCCACGAATAGACAGCAGAACCCAGAAGATGAGGCAGACACAGCAGTACTTAAGACGGTGTATTTAATAAAGAAAAAATCCTAAAATAAAAAATGGCAAATCCAAAAGGTGGAAGGTAAAACACAAAAAGACCTAAAAAGAAACTCACCAAAACTAAACAAAAACAAAAAACAGAATACCACAAGAACGTTACCCGGAATCGACAAGAGCACACAGAACACTAGGGCAGGGTGCTAACATACAAACACAGAGCACAGAACTGAGGGAAACAAAGGGTTTAAATACAATCAGGGGAAAACGAGACACAGGTGCAAACAATAATGGGGATCAAGGGAAAAACACAGGGACAAAAAGCACAATGGGGACATCTACTGATAAACAACTGGAACAACCCTGGCCAAATCCTGACAGAATCCCCCTAGGAACGGCTCCTGACGTTCCTACCAGCTCTCAGGGTGGAGGACCCTGAACTGACGAATGAGGTCAGGGTCCAGGATGTCTTTGGCAGGAACCCAGGAGCGCTCCTCAGGACCGTAGCCTTCCCAGTCCACCAGATACTGCCAGGACCGCTGCACCCGGCGGGAATCCAGTATCCGGTGGACGGTATAGATGGCCTCCAATGACACGAGGCGGAGGGGAGGTCTGTCTGCCGGGACAAGGGAGAAAAAACAACAGGTTTTAATAAAGACACATGAAATGTGGGATTAATCTTAAGGGATCTGGGTAAGTGTAGGCGATAAGAAACTGGGTTAACTCTCCTGGCAACCTTGAAGGGACCGATGTATTTTTGGGACAGCTTGCGAGACTCCACCCGTAGAGGTAAGTCTCTTGTGGAGAGCCAGACTCTCTGGCCGGGGCGCAGGGTAGGCCCGGGACGGCGACGTCTGTTGGCTTGTTGTTGATACCTCTGTGAGGAACGCATCAGATTAAGACGGGTCTTCCTCCACATAAGCCGACAGCGTCTGACGAACCTCAAGGCTGAAGGCACTCTGACTTCTGCCTCCTGGTCCGGGAACAATGGAGGAGCATAGCCAAACTGACACTCGTGCGGGGACATACCAGTGGAGGAGGAGCGCAAGGTGTTGTGCGCGTATTCGGCCCAAACAATAAAGGATGACCATGTGGACGGGTTGTCACGAGTCATACATCGGAGGGTGGTTTCCAGCTCTTGATTCATCCTCTCTGTTTGGCCGTTGGACTCCGGATGGTACCCTGAAGATAGACTGGCAGAAGCCCCCATGAGTTGGCAGAAGGCCTTCCAAAACCTTGAGGCGAACTGGGGACCTCTGTCAGAAACCACATCTTGAGGAATGCCGAAGACTCGGAACACATGATTAATTACCAACTCAGCCGTTTCCTTGGCAGAAGGTAACTTAGTCAGAGGGACGAACCTGGCCGCCTTTGAAAACCTGTCGATTATGACTAGGATAGTAGTATTGCCATGGGATGGAGGAAGTCCAGTAATAAAGTCCAATGAGATATGGGACCAGGGTCTGTGGGGAACAGGTAAAGGGTGAAGGAGTCCTTGAGGGCGGAGGTGAGAAGATTTGCCCTGGCAGCACACGGGGCAGGCATTGACAAAGTGGCAACGCTTCTCTTATGGTAGGCCACCAGAACTTACGCTGGATGAACTCCAAGGTGCGACCTACGCCCGGATGACAGGTGAGGCGAGAGGAGTGCCCCCACAGAAGGACCTGAGTCCTCACTGCCTTGGGGACAAACAACCGATTGGCAGGGCCTCCTTTAGGGTCCGGTTCGCTAGCTTGAGCACGTCTCACGGTATCCTCAACTTGCCACGAGATCGGAGCCACAATCTTAGCAGCAGGAAGGACAGGCATGTCCGTGTCATCTCGAATGGCAGGAGCGTAGACTCGGGACAGGGCATTCGGTTTGAGATTCTTCGACCCGGGTCGATAGGTGAGGATAAACTGGAATCGATTGAAGAAAAGAGACCATCTAGCTTGTCTAGAGTTCAATCGCTTCGCCTGCTGGATATACTCCAGATTTTTGTGGTCCGTAAGCACTTGAAACGGGTGAGAAGCCCCCCTCGAGCCAGTGTCTCCATTCCTTCAATGCCATCTTAACCGCTAGGAGTTCACGATCCCCACATCGTAGTTCCTCTCAGTCGGGGTAAGCCGGTGTGAGAAGAAAGCGCACGGATGAAGCTTCTTGTCTTCACCCCTCTGAGACAGGACAGCTCCAACACCAACCTCTGATGCGTCTACCTCCACCACAAATGGTTCATCCGTAGTCGGTAGTATCAGGATGGGAGCAGAGAGGATGCGCTGCTTGAGTCCTTGGAAGGCCGTCTCAGCTTCTCTTCCCCAAAAAAACCTTGCATTGCCACCTTTGGTTAAAGCTGAGAGAGGAGCTGCCACCAAACTGAAGTTCTTGATGAACTTGCGGTAAAAGTTTGTGAAGCCCAGGAAACGCTGAACATCCTTAACGGATTTGGGGGTGGGCCAATCCGCTACCGCCCCTACCTTCCTAGGGTCCATTTGGATTCGACCGGGTTCCACTACAAATCCCAGGAATTGTACTCGGATGAATGGAATTCACATTTTTCCGGCTTAACGTACAGATGGCTGTCCAGGAGGCGTTTGAGTACTTGTCTGACATGCTTAGTGTGTTCTTGAAGGGAGCTCGAAAAGATGAGGATGTCATCCAAGTAAACGAACACAAATATGTTAAGCATATCCCTAAGCACATCGTTTATGAGCGCTTGGAACACCGCTGGGGCGTTGGTCAGGCCGAAGGGCATCACCAAGTATTCATAGTGACCAGTAGGCGTGTTGAAAGCGGTCTTCCACTCGTCACCAGGTCTGATCCGCACAAGATGGTATGCGTTCCGCAGGTCAAGCTTAGTGAAAACAACTGCTTCCTGGAGCAGCTCGAAGGCTGTGGCCATAAGGGGTAGCGGGTAACGGTTACGGACGGTTATGTCATTGAGTCCCCGGTAGTCGATGCAAGGACGTAACCCACCGTCTTTCTTGGCCACAAAGAAAAACCCTGCTCCCGCCGGGGAGGTGGATGGACGCATGAGGCCTGCTTCCAGAGAATCCTTGATGTAGGTATCCATAGCAGCTCGTTCGGGTGGAGATAGGGAAAAGATCCGACCCCTGGGGGCAAGTGCCCGGAAACAGGTCGATGGGGCAATCGTAAGATCTATGGGGTGGTAGCATGGTGGCCCTCTGTTTGCTAAACACCAGTTTGAGGTCATGGTAACACTCGGGAACTCGGGTCAGGTCGATGGATTCTAAAGACTCGGGAGTAGAACTCGGGGAATTCTGGAAAATACAAGTAGCTTGGCACGTAGGACCCCACTGCTTGATAGTGCCCACAGACCAGTCGATGTGAGGGTTATGGCTGTGAAGCCAGGGGTATCCAAGGACGAGAGGGAACTGGAACAGGAGATCAAATGAAAGTTCATCAATTCCTGGTGTTGTGAAACTGAAAGTCTCAAGGAGGTAGTGACATGAGTGACAAGTCCAGATCCCAAAGGGCTTCCATCCAATGTAGTAACCCTCATGGGGTCACTTAGAGGTTCAGAGGGAACGCCATTCTCCTTCGCCCAGACACCATCCATGAAGTTACCTGCGGCTCCAGAGTCTACCAAGGCTTGAAGGTGAAGCTTGTGGTTGTCCCAGGAAAGGGTGACTGGAATGAGCAGACGGGAGTTGGACGGATGGGAGGAGGTTATGTTTCCCGGACTTACAGTTCCCCCGGTCTGTACGGGACAGAGCGTTTCCCTGGAGCCCGGGACACGTGGAACGGAAATGGCCCGGTTTGCCGCAATATAGACAGCGTCGCTCCCTCATCCGGCGGTCTCTCTCAGCCTGGGAGATGCGTCCAATCTGCATGGGTTCCGGTGGAGCCAGTGATGATAAAGGTGGGGACTCGGAGCTGGGACTGATAGGGGCTAGAGGTCTACGGTTGAGTTCTCTCTCTCAGACGCTGGTCAATGCGTGAGGCCAACTTGATCAGGGACTCGAGATTGTCCGGTGGTTCCCGAGTGGCCAGTTCATCTTGGATAGTGTCGGAAAGGCCTTTCAGAAAGCACACCGTGAGCGCCTCGTTGTTCCAGCCACTCGCTGCTGCCACCGTGCGGAACTGGATGGCATAGTCCGTCACGCTGCGCCAACCTTGATGGAGAGTCAGGAGCTGTTTGGCTGAGTCAGAACCACTGCTTGGGCCTTGAAACACTCGTTTGAATTCCTCAGCAAAGGCAGAGTAGCTGGCACAGCAGGAACTATGGGCATCCCACACAGCAGTAGCCCAGGCCAGGGCTTTTTCCGACAGCAGGGTGATGATATGCGATCTTAGACCGGTCGGTGGGAAACGACGAGGGTTGCAGCTCAAAGGAGAGAGAACATTGAGTGAGAAACCCTTTACAAGCACTTGGATCACCTGAGAACCGTTGGGGAGGTGGAAGACGAGGTTCAGCCAGGGGGTTAACTGCCATGGGTACGTGAACTTGAGGTACTGGGACGGGAACTGTTGCCGGGGTAAGTCGATCAGATATTTGCTTAATGGAAGTCAGCATCTCCGACAGAAGATGAGAATGTCTAGCCATTAAGGCCTCTTGCTGAACCAGGGCGGCTTCGTGGCGTTGGACAGTCTCCTGGTGGTGGGACAGCGTGGCAAAAAGGTCCTGGGAACTGGCTGCCTCTGGGTTCATTTTTGGCTCTGTGTTTCTGTCAGGACCCGGTTTCGAACCTGGGTCTCCAGAGTGAGAAACAGTCACTTAACCAACTAAGCCACGAATAGACAGCAGAACCCAGAAGATGAGGCAGACACAGCAGTACTTAAGACGGTGTATTTAATAAAGAAAAAATCCTAAAATAAAAAATGGCAAATCCAAAAGGTGGAAGGTAAAACACAAAAAGACCTAAAAAGAAACTCACCAAAACTAAACAAAAACAAAAAACAGAATACCACAAGAACGTTACCCGGAATCGACAAGAGCACACAGAACACTAGGGCAGGGTGCTAACATACAAACACAGAGCACAGAACTGAGGGAAACAAAGGGTTTAAATACAATCAGGGGAAAACGAGACACAGGTGCAAACAATAATGGGGATCAAGGGAAAAACACAGGGACAAAAAGCACAATGGGGACATCTACTGACAAACAACTGGAACAACCCTGGCCAAATCCTGACAATTTTGTAGTCATGTTGCGTGAGTTGGAACTCGCGACGGAATAACGACGGAATTAATCGAACAAAAGGACCATTTGTGATGTTTATGGGACATATTGGAGTGCCAACAGAAGAAGCTCAAAGGTAAGGCTTGAATTATATCTTTATTTCTGAGTTTCGTGTCGAAATATGATTGTCTGTGTTTGTTTGATGGGGTGCTATCCTCAGATAATAGCATGGTTTGTTTTCGCCGTTAAAGCCTATTTGAAATCTGACAAGTTGGCTGGATTAACAACAAGTGCAGCTTTAATTTGGTGTATTGCATGTGTGATTTCATGAAAGTTGAATATTTATAGTAATTTAATTTGCATTTGGCGCTCTGTCATTTCATCGGATGTTGTCGAGGGGTTCCGCTAGCGGAACGTCTAGCCGTAACAGGTTTTAAGACTGTTTTGCTATCACAGACTGGAACATGTTCCGTGATTCTTCCGATGGCATTGAGGAGTACACTACATCAGTCATTGGCTTTATCAATAAGTGCATTGAGGACGTCGTCCCCACAGTGACTGTACCTACATACCCCAAACAGGTCAACATACACAAGGCTGCGGGGCCAGACGGATTACCAAGATGTGTGCTCCGGCATGTGCTGACCAACTGGCAGCACATGCCAGTTGGTTGTCACTGACATTTTCAACATTTCCCTGATTGAGTCTGTAATACCAACATGTTTCAAGCAGACCACCATAGTCCCTGTGCCCAAGAACACAAAAGCAACCTTCCTAAATGACTACAGAGAGCAGGTTGAGTGGAGCAGGTTGAGAGCTTCAAGTTCTTTGGTGTCCACATCACCAACAAACTACAATGGTCCAAACACACCAAGACAATTGTGAAGAGGGCACGACAAAGCCTATTCCACCTCTGGAAACTAAAAAGATTTGGCATGGGTCCTGGGATCCTCAAAAGGTTCTACAGCTGCAACATCAAGAGCATCCTGACTGGTTGCATCACTGCATGGTACGGCAATTGCTCGCCCTCCGACCACAAGGCACTACAGAGGGTAGTGCGTACGGCCCAGTACATCACTGGGGCTAAGCTGCCTGCCATGCAAGACCTCTACACCAGGCGGTGTCAGAGGAAGGCCCTAAACATGGTCAAATACCCCAGCCACCCCAGTCATAGAGTGTTCTCTCTACTACCACATGGCAAGTGGTACCGGAGTGCCTAGTCTAGGACAAAAGGCTTCTCAATAGTTTTTACCCCCAAGCCATAAGACTCCTGAACAGGTAATCAATTGGCTACCCGGACTATTTGCATTGTGTGCCTCCCCCAACCCCTCTTTTACGCTGCTGCTACTCTCTGTTCATCATATATGCATAGTCACTTTAACCATATATGCATAGTCACTTTTACATATGTACATACTACCTCAATTGGCCCGACCAACCAGTGCTCCAGCACATTGGCTAACCAGCTTATCAACATTGTGTTCCACCACCCACCACCCACCAACCCCTCTTTTACGCTACTGCTACTCTCTGTTCATCATATATTCATAGTCACTTTAACCACATGTACATGTACATACTACCTCAATCAGCCTGACTAACCGGTGTGTGTATGTAGCCTCGCTACTGTTATAGCCTTGCTTCTGTATATAGCCTCCCTACTGTTATGGCTTTGCTTCTGTATACAGCCTCCCTACTGTTATAGCCTCCCTACTGTTATGGCCTTGCTTCTGTATATAGCCTCCCTACTGTTATGGCCTTGCTTCTGTATATAGCCTCCCTACTGTTATGGCCTTGCTTCTGTATATAGCCTCCCTACTGTTACAGCCTCCCTACTGCTATAGCCTCCCTACTGTTATGGCCTTGCTTCTGTATATAGCCTCCCTACTGTTATGGCCTTTTTTCTGTATATAGCCTCCCTACTGTTATGGCCTTGCTTCTGTATATAGCCTCCCTACTGTTACAGCCTCCCTACTGCTATAGCCTCCCTACTGTTATGGCATTGCTTCTGTATATAGCCTCCCTACTGTTATGGCCTTGCTTCTGTATATAGCCTCCCTACTGTTACAGCCTCCCTACTGCTATAGCCTCCCTACTGTTATGGCATTGCTTCTGTATATAGCCTCCCTACTGTTATGGCCTTGCTTCTGTATACAGCCTCCCTACTGTTATAGCCTCCCTACTGTTATGGCCTTGCTTCTGTATATAGCCTCCCTACTGTTACAGCCTCCCTACTGTTATGGCCTTGCTTCTGTATATAGCCTCCCTACTGTTATGGCCTTGCTTCTGTATATAGCCTCCCTACTGTTATAGCCTCCCTACTGTTATGGCCTTGCTTCTGTATATAGCCTCCCTACTGTTACAGCCTCCCTACTGTTATGGCCTTGCTTCTGTATATAGCCTCCCTACTGTTATGGCCTTGCTTCTGTATATAGCCTCCCTACTGTTATAGCCTCCCTACTGTTACAGCCTCCCTACTGTTACAGCCTCCCTACTGTTATGGCCTTGCTTCTGTATATAGCCTCCCTACTGTTATAGCCTTGCTTCTGTATATAGCCTCCCTACTGTTATAGCCTCCCTACTGTTATAGCCTCCCTACTGTTACAGCCTCGCTACTGTTATGGCCTTGCTTCTGTATATAGCCTCCCTACTGTTACAGCCTCACTACTGTTATAGCCTTGCTTCTCTATATAGCCTCCCTACTGTTATAGCCTCCCTACTGTTATGGCCTCCCTGCTGTTACAGCCTCGCTACTGTTTTTCACTGTCCTTTTACTGTTGTTTTTATTTCTTTACTTACCTATTGTTCACCTAATACCTTTTTGCTCTATTGGTTAGAGCCTGTAAGTAAGCATTTCACTGTAACCTGTTGTATTCTGCGCACGTGACAATATGTACATGTACATACTACCTCAATCAGCCTGACTAACCGGTGTGTGTATGTAGCCTCGCTACTGTTATAGCCTTGCTTCTGTATATAGCCTCCCTTCTGTTATATCCTCCCTACTGTTATGGCCTTGCTTCTGTATATAGCCTCCCTACTGTTATGGCCTTGCTTCTGTATACAGCCTCCCTACTGTTATAGCCTCCCTACTGTTATGGCCTTGCTTCTGTATATAGCCTCCCTACTGTTATGGCCTTGCTTCTGTATATAGCCTCCCTACTGTTATGGCCTTGCTTCTGTATATAGCCTCCCTACTGTTACAGCCTCCCTACTGTTATAGCCTCCCTACTGTTATGGCCTTGCTTCTGTATATAGCCTCCCTACTGTTATGGCCTTTTTTCTGTATATAGCCTCCCTACTGTTATGGCCTTGCTTCTGTATATAGCCTCCCTACTGTTACAGCCTCCCTACTGTTATAGCCTCCCTACTGTTATGGCCTTGCTTCTGTATATAGCCTCCCTACTGTTATGGCCTTGCTTCTGTATACAGCCTCCCTACTGTTATAGCCTCCCTACTGTTATGGCCTTGCTTCTGTATATAGCCTCCCTACTGTTATGGCCTTGCTTCTGTATATAGCCTCCCTACTGTTATGGCCTTGCTTCTGTATATAGCCTCCCTACTGTTATAGCCTCCCTACTGTTATGGCCTTGCTTCTGTATATAGCCTCCCTACTGTTATAGCCTCCCTACTGTTATGGCCTTGCTTCTGTATATAGCCTCCCTACTGTTATAGCCTTGCTTCTGTATATAGCCTCCCTACTGTTATAGCCTCCCTACTGTTATGGCCTTGCTTCTGTATATAGCCTCCCTACTGTTATAGCCTCCATACTGTTATAGCCTCCCTACTGTTATGGCCTTGCTTCTGTATATAGCCTCCCTACTGTTATAGCCTCCCTACTGTTATGGCCTTGCTTCTGTATATAGCCTCCCTACTGTTATAGCCTCCATACTGTTATAGCCTCCCTACTGTTATGGCCTTGCTTCTGTATATAGCATCCCTACTGTTATAGCCTCCCTACTGTTATGGCCTCCCTACTGTTACAGCCTCGCTACTGTTTTTCACTGTCTTTTTTCTGTTGTTTTTATTTCTTTACTTACCTATTGTTCACCTAATACCTTTTTGCACTATTGGTTAGAGCCTGTAAGTAAGCATTTCACTGTAACCTGTTGTATTCTGCGCACGCGACAAATAAACTTTGATTTGATTTGAAGCTGTCATCAAGGCAAAGTGTGGCTACTTTGAATCTCAAATATAAAATATATTTTGATTTGCTTACTTCATTATCCTTTGTGTTTTTTCATAATGTTGATGTCTTCACTATTATTCTACAATGTAAACAAAATAGTCAAAATAAGGAAAAACCCTGGAATGAGTTGGTGTGTCCAAACTTTTGACTGGTACTGTATTTATATGGTTTATTGTCACATACACCAGATAGGTGCAGTGAAATGTGTTGTTTTACAGGGTCAGCCATGTAGTCCAGCACCCCTGGAGCAAATGTGGGTTAATTGTCTTGCTCAAGTGCACAGATTTTCACCTTGTCGGCTCGAGTATTCGAAGCAGCAACCTTTCGGTTGATGGCACAACGCTCTAACCACTAGGCAACCAGCCACCCTATTACACAGTAACCCTCCTAGGAATGGAAGCAGTCATAGGACCATTGTGTTGTTGTGGTCTTATGTTGTGCTTTTATCTGACTCTCTTCAGAGGACTAAATTACCTTAATGCAAATTCTGTGTTCAGACTTTAGTTGAAAGAGACCATGGAACTGAACACGTACTCTCAGGTGCAAAGAGAGAGAGAATGAGAGAGGGGGGTGATGAGAGACAGAGAGGAGAGAGAGAGAGATAAATAGAGAAAGAGAGGGAGAGATGAGGAGTGGGGGAATGAGAGACGGAGTGAGAGAGAGAGAGAGAGAGAGAGAGAGAGAGAGTATTCTAAATGTTGCTGTGGCCTTGACTCTCTAACATACAAAGAGAGAGATATGTTAATAAAATCTTTTTTTGTCACAGCAGCTGGCGAGTTACTTCGTAAGCAAAAGTCTTATCTGAAGACAAGGTTTCATTTGTGTAAGTGCAGCCACAGCACCGATGCTGGCATGGGTTTGAGTTTACTGTGCACTTTCTTCCTTTCAGTATCCATCATACAGCTCTTACTGCTATATACTCTGTCATGCTCTCTGAGTCTTGTCTGCTGTGTGAACCAAAACCTGAACAATATATACTCTAGTCTAGTGGTTCCCAACCAGGGGTACTAGGACCCCCTGGGGGTACTTGGCCTATCCACAGGGGGTACTTAAGAAGACCCATGAGACCACACAGTTACTGGTAAAATGCACTATGGGGGTACTTATTGGGTACTCCGGGCTGAGCCAAATTAAGTAGTCGGTACAGTAAACAAAAAACGTTGGGAACCACTGTTCTAGTCAATGAAATGAAAGGCAGTGGTGTTTTTAAAAGACGTAGCGCCTACTCTTGAGAAGGAGTAAGACATTTCTCCCTGAGCTAAACTTGTTTGGGTTGTGTTTTGTGTTCTGAGATGCATTGAGACCAAGGTGTCTGTAGTCTGAGAATGTCTCAAGACCCTGACTGCAGGATCGAGAATCAATCTGTGGTGCCATAGCAGCTTGAATCATGTGTCATAAACATACATAAACCAAACAGAGATAAATGTGATATTATGAAGGGTTATGTGTTGTTTTGTTATCTTACTGGCGTCAAAGTGCTCTCTCGCTCTCTGTCTCTCTCTGTAGGAATGCAGGTGTTGGAGTTGAACGGGGTTCCTCTGATGGGGAAGACTTACGAGGAGGTGCAGTGCATTATGGGTCAGCCGTCTGCAGAGACTGAGCTCTGTGTGAGACTGTGAGTCAAATATCTTATTCCTCATCGCTCTCTATCCTTTCTCATCCCTCTCTCCTCTTATCCCCACTTAATTTAGATGAGACCTAAATTTGACCTTTCTGTCTGTCTCTCTCAGTGACCTGAACATGCTGTCTGACCCTGAGCATCCCCAGGCCCTGGAGAACAATGACCAGCTGAAGCCTGGTACATCGCTACATTGTTATAATGCTTCATCATGACTTTTGCACTATGTTGTTATAATGTATCATAATGTTTATGTAACTTTACAACGCTTCATTGTGAATGCTACTGTGTGTGTGTCTGTGTGTGTGTAGGTGACAGGCAGTGTTCTCCAGGAGTGGACCCTAAGCAGCTGGCTGCAGAGCTGCAGAAGTTTTCCCAACAGCAGGCCCCTGGGATGGGGGTAGGAATGGGGGTGGGGGTGCCAGGAGGAGTAGGGGTCCTCTCTGCCCTTGACCGCTCAGCTCTGTTACACTCAGGCAATGCATCGGCTAGCTCTAGTGACGTCCCCAGCCCCGGTCAGCCTGCCTCCCCAGCCATCAACAAGAAACAACGCCACAGCGCCAAGGTAATGCCTTCACTAGTAGTACATTATGACATTGAGAGCCCGTAGCTCCCTGTAGAGTATGTTATTACATCCATATGGCTGGTGAGTTCATAATTAATAATTCCGAAATGCTGTGCATGTGTACATTTGTTTGTGTGGTAGAGGTCAAGGTCAACTGCTGTGGCTGCATTGTGGATCACAGAAACATGACAGGCTAATTATAGAGAAACATGCATGGTATATGTGTGTAGGGTATCAGGAATCAAGCTAAAAACCCAGATGCGGACACGTCGAATTAACAATGGTTTAATAATTGAACAGGGGCAGGCAATAGACAGATCAAGGCAGGCAGGGGTCAGTAAACCAGAGGTGGGGCAACGGTACCGGACAGCAGACAGGCTCAAGGTCAGGGTAGGCAGAGTGGTCAATAGTCCAGAGGTGGGGCAAAGGTGCAGGTCGGCAGGCTCAGAGTCAGGACAGGCAAGGGTCAAAACCAGGAGGGTGAGAAAAAGAGAGACTGGAAAAAGCAGGAGCTGAGAACAAAAATGCTGGTTGACTCGACAAACTGGCAACGGACAAACAGAGAACACAGGTATAAATACACAGGGGATATAGAAAGAGAGAGATGCATGTATGGGTGTGAGTGTGAGTGTGTAAATACACATTGTATTAACTACTTTCTACTTTCTATGTATTAACTACTTTCTATGGTAGGTAGATTATGTAATATACTGAATATACTGAATTAACCTTCTCTGACTGTGCAGAATTATTTTTTCCGGTTTGTTAATCCTCTTCTAGTAAGTTTTCGTCTGGGTCTTATAGAGTCCATTCAGAAAGCGCTACTCAGCATCTCCAGGACAAGGACAGGTCCTTGATATGTCATCTGACCATAACTATCCTACACAGGGGCTCTAGCCAACCTACTGCTAAATAAAACCATAATATGATAGACACAGTAACTGAACTTTTCAGGCAGACCAGAGGCCACACTATAAGCAGGGCTTCTCATAGCAGTGTGTGTGTGTGTGTGTGTGTGTGTGTGTGTGTGTGTGTGTGTGTATGTGTGTGTGTGTGTGTGTGTGTGTGTGTGTGTGTGTGTGTGTGTGTGTGTGTGTGTGTGTGTGTGTGTGTGTGTGTGTGTGTGTGTGTGTGTGTGTGTTAATGTAGAGTGTGTGAACATGTATCAGTGAGACTGATATCGGCATAAACAGAGTGTATAATTGATGCTTGTGTTTGTTTTTCAGTCGGCAGCAGATGTGCAGGTGCTAAAGTCTCAGCCTCACCCTATAACAGGAGAAATACAGGTAGGCCTGCTCAGGGGCAGCACCAGAGGGGGGCACCAGCCACACCTCAAATATGATTGGCCACCCTTAGTGCCCCTCTATTCTTATTGGATCAGAGAGCTGTCAATATGGCTCAGATTGGAGAGAAAAGACAATGCTTTTGTTCAGGAAAGTCATTGTGGCTGGCTTTATTACCATGCAGATACCTTGGAGTGGGCACAAAGGCTGTGATTGGCTGGCTGTCTTTAGGATTATAGAGAGCATGGCTTCAGTGAGGGAACACTGAACAGTGCAATCTCTCTCAATTGATAGGTGGAAAGCAGAGCAGGAAGGTGGCTAAGGAACTGCTGGTTGAGTTGACAGGAAACTCAACTAGAATTTTTAATCCCTGTGTTTAGCTAGTGTGTAGCAGCTATCAGGCCGACAGCCTCATAGCATCAATACTGCGTAATAAATTCTGCAGTCAAACGTTGTTCATTATGTAATCCAACATTTTAGTGGATATGTGTGCAACAAAAGTTCAACAGTCACCTTTTGCCACTATTTCTGTCAAGTCTATGCATACAGTTTGATTCATACATTTCATAAATCCAATGTATGCGGAACACAGAACGCACTGCAACAGCCTCTGCAATGTAATGCTGTAAGGCAAACACAGCGTTCCATTGGAAATGAATGTACTTCTGGTGTAGCAATACACATTGACGCTGTCGTTCTGATCGAGGTGTCATTGCTGTATGGCATGTGTTCGTCCTTTATCGACTAAGGTGAAATGAAGCTACAGCAGCCAAGGTGAGAATGGCTGAAGTCATTTTTGCTTCTTTTTTTAATGTAATTGTAGAGCTTTTAAATTGTGTAGAAATAGAGTAGACCTAAATCAGCTTTAAAATATATATATATTCCTTGTAGGGGGTTACCACTAAACGTGTATCTAATGTGAATATTTTCCCAATGTTAATATTCAAATGGGTTTATTTCAATAAATTAGGGCAGTTACAAATAAACAGTTTTTCAATACAATGCATCTAAGTTTAAGCCAATTTGCAATGCTATTTGTGATACAATTTGACTGGTTCTTGGTCCCCCCTTGGCAAACCCCAGTTTCACACCTACTCTGTTTGCTACTGACTCCTCCAGTCTGGAGTCTGTAGAGTGTGCCTTATATTCCTGAATTCCTCCACTTGATTGATCCACCTGTCAAGAGTTTGATGATAAGTCAGAATTAGGTTGTCTAGTGTTGAGAAACACTGGTCTACATGCCTGTAGAACCTAGTTGAACATACTGCATGTCTGTCTCTGTCCACTCTGCCCCCTGCAGCTCCAGATCAACTATGACAGGAACCTGGGGAACCTGATAGTGCATGTGCTCCAGGCCAGGAACCTGGCTCAGAGAGATCCCAACAGATACTCTGACCCCTTTGTCAAGGTTTACCTCCTACCAGGGAGAGGGTGAGCTACTTCACAATGCTTTTAACTCCTTCTGGACTGCATTTTTATCTCTCTCTCTCTCCCTCTCTCTCTGCCTTGCATTCTCTCTCTCTCTCTCTCTGCCTTGCATTCTCTCGCTCTCTCTCTCTGCCTTGCATTCTCTCTCTCTATGCCTTTCATTCTCTCTCCCTTGCATTATCTCTCTCTCTGCCTTGCATTCTCTCTCTCTCTGCCTTGCATTCTCTCTCTCTATGCCTTTCATTCTCTCTCTCCCTTGCATTATCTCTCTCTCTGCCTTGCATTCTCTCTCTCTCTGCCTTGCATTCTCTCTCTCTATCTTTCTCTCTGCCTTGCATTCTCTCTCTCTGCCTTGCATTCTCTCTCTCTATCTTTCTCTCTGCCTTGCATTCTCTCTCTCTGCCTTGCATTCTCTCTCTCTCTGCCTTGCATTCTCTCTCTATGCCTTGCATTCTCTCTCTCTCTGCCTTTCATCCTCTCTCTCTCCCTTGCATTATCTCTCTCTGCCTTGCATTCTCTCTCTCTGCCTTGCATTCTCTCTCTCTCTGCCTTGCATCCTTCTCTCTCCTTTATTATCTCTCTCTCTCTGCCTTGCATTCTCTCTCTCTTGCCTTGCATTCTCTTTGCCTTGCATTCTCTCTCTCTCTCTCTCTCTGCCTTGCATTCTCTCGCTCTCTCTCTGCCTTGCATTCTCTCTCTATCTCTCTCTGCCTTGCATTCTCTCTCTCTATCTCTCTCTCTGCCTTGCATTCTCTCTCGCTCTCTCTGCCTTGCATTCTCTCTCTCTTTCTGCCTTACATTCTCTCTCTCCATCTCTCTCTCTCTGCCTTGCATTCTCTCTCTCTCTCTCTCTCCCTCTGTCTGTACTCTAATGAGTATCGACTGTTACTATGATGTGCCTTTATTAATCTGTGTTAGATTTACTGTGAGCTCTCTGTGAAAGATTGATTGTAAGTAGAAGCCTAGGAGTTCATAAAACATGATAGTGACACATCCAACTGTGGGCTACTTTCATTTCTTATCTCCATGGCTTCTAACTGGCCTCAGTTGGCATATTGAGTGTACGTGTATTGGTATTGTGGCTAGTCAGATTAATATAATAATTTGATTCAAATATTTGCATGCTTTGCAAGAAGAACGATTTCCCTATTGACCCTGTTTACATCAGGCTAGCTGATGGCTCTCTGATAACCGCAGAAAATCGGCAATCAAAATAAATGTTCAACCACAGTGACCAAGTTATTTTTGGGAAGTATATTTGATTCTGAGTTGGGACATATGAAGTCTGTTTGTGGACACTACTTCTAAGACACATACATTCAGTTGATTCAAGCTCACTTCACACATGCTAAAGAGGGAGGCTCTCGGCTGGTGCTAGCACACGCGCAGATCAAATACACCACTGGAACGCCGATTAAGGTGTCCTAATAATTCAAAAGATTGCTCCGAAAACCAGGTGTTTTAATCGGTGTATGTTTACTTAGATTTTGACCTTACGCCGATTAAGAGAAGCAGAGTAAGGTGTTTACATGACTATTGTATAATCTGATTAATGCCATAGCCTAGTGGTTAGAGCATTGGGCCAGTAACCGCAAAGGTTGCTGGATTGAATCCCTGAGCTCACAAGGTAAAAATCTGTTTTACTGCCACTGAGCAAGGCAGTTAACCCACTCTTCCCTGGGCGCTGTGGATGTCGATTAAGGCAGCACCTCTCTGATTCAGAGGGGTTGGGTTAAATGCGGAAGACACATTTCAGTTGAATGCATTCAGTTGTACAACCAACTAGGTATACCCCTTTTCCGAATCAATTTAATATCAAATTATGAACCTTTATTTAACTCGGAAAGTCATTTAAGAACAAATTCTTATTTACAATGAGGGCCTACCCCGGCCAAACCCGGACAACGCTGGGCCAATTGTGTGCCGCCCTATTGGACTATCACCGGAGGTGATACAGCCTTGATTTGAACACGGTGCATGTAAACGTACTCATGGACAGATACTACAACTTGATATGAAACACTGTTTGGTCACTGTATCAAAGCATTCTATATTTACTCTAAGATATTCTCTAGAATGCTGATAGTGTGTGTGTGTGTGTGTGTGTGTGTGTGTGTGTGTGTGTGTGTGTGTGTGTGTGTGTGTGTGTGTGTGTGTGTGTGTGTGTGTGTGTGTGTGTGTGTGTGTGTGTGTGTGCGCGTGCGTTTGTGCGTGTGTGTGCATGCGTGCGTGTGTGTGTGTGTGGTCTCTAGATTGGCTGCAGTGTTCTCTTTCTGAGTGCTCTGATGTGATAGTGTAGTAAGGTTCAACCCTCCCACGGGACTGCGATTATCAGTTTATCAGCATCAGCTTAGCGTATCCCTCTCTCCTTCCCTGCCCCATCATTGTCTCCATCTCTCTCTTCCTGTGAAAAGGCAGAGAGATCGATAGTCTTTATCTGACCTATAACACTATCTGCTTTCTACTAATGGCTCTATCAGCCATGTTCATAGGATTTTACAGTACAGTGCCAGAGACTCTACCCTGATTTCGGATTGGATCAAAGATTCAGAGACTGTATCCTGATTGGATAGAAACTGCCAGCACACACACACACACACACACACTGTCCTTTAGCTCAGTATATAGGGACTGCTTGATATGTGTTTAAACAGTAGACAGTAGTAAATAAACCATGTCTTTATGTTTCTATGTTGTCGTTCTTTATCTCCTTCCCTTTATGTCTCTGTTTCTCTGACGACTTCTTTCTTTTTGCTGTTCTTGTTGTTTGTTGTCTGTTGTCTCTACCCTCCTCTCCCTCCCCTGGACTCTCAGACAAGTCATGGTAGTCCAGAACGCAAGGTAGTGTAGTGCTTCTCTGCTTCTCTCCTTCTCTTCTTCTCTGATTCTGTTCTTATCTGCTTCTATCCTTCTCTAATATTTTCCTTCTCTGTTTCTCTTCTTCTCTGTTCTTTTCCTTCTCTCCTTCTCTGCTCTCTTCTTCTCTGCTGCTATCCTTCGCTGCTTTCTTCTTCTCTGCTTCTATCCTTCTCTGCTCTCCTTCTTCTCTGCTGCTATCCTTCTCTGCTCTCTTCCTTCTCTACTGCTATCATTCTCTGCTCTCCTTCTTCTCTGCTGCTATCCTTCTCTGCTCTCCTTCTTCTCTGCTTCTATCCTCTGCTCTCTTCCTTCTCTGCTGCTATCCTTCGGCTGCTTTCTTCCTTCTGTGCTTCTCTTCTTCTCTGCACTCTTCCTTCTCTCCTTCTGTGCTTCTCTCCTTCTCTGCCTCTCTCCTTCTTTGCATTCTGTCTCTGTTTCTCTGCCCCTCTGTCTCCTACTTTCCTTCCCTCCCTCTTTTTCTATCCTTCTTACCTTCTCTGGCTCTCTAATTATCTGCCTCTCTGCTTTCAGTCTGTTTCCCCCCCCCCTGCTTCAATGTGCAATGTGATTATCTGATTGTGCAGATGTAGCCAAGAACATTGCCGGGTTGAAATCAAAGTTGAAATGTGAAATCATTTCATGAGTCAGATGTGTTTTTCACCTCACCTTTATGCTCTCTGCTACAGGAGTGGAGCTGTGCCTTACAGTCAAATATTGATTCAACCAGACAAACATACATACATCACTATTTCTTTGACTTTATTCTTGTTTCATGTTGTTATCCTGTCTAGCCAGTGTGTCTATACACTACCGTTCAAAGGTTTGGGGTCACTTAGAAATGTCATTGTTTTTTAAAGAAAAGCACATTTTTTGTCCATTAAAATAGTATCAAATGGATCAGAAATACAGTGTAGACATTGTTAATGCTGTAAATGACAATTGTAGCTGGAAACGGCAGATTTTTAATGGGAATACATTAGAGTGTCTAGTTTGAGAAACGGACGCCTCACAAGTCCTCAACTGGCAGGTTCATTAAATAGTACCCGCAAAACACCAGTCACAACACCAGTCACAAGGTCAACAGTGAAGAGGCGACTCTAGACAGAGTCGCAAAGAAAATCCATATCTCAGACTGGCCAATAAAAATAAAAGATTAAGATGGGAAAAAGAACACAGACACTGGACAGAGGAACTCTGCCTAGAAGGCCAGCATCCCGGAGTTGCCTCTTCACTGTTGACATTGAGACGGGTGTTTTGTGGGTACTTTTTATGAAGCTGCCAGTTGAGGACTTGTGAGGCGTCTGTTTCTCAAACTAGACACTCTAATGTACTTGTCCTCTTGCTCAGTTGTGCACCGGGGCCTCCCAATCCTCTTTTTTCATTCTGTGAAGGGAGTAGTACACACCATTGTTCGAGATCTTCAGTTTCTTGGCAATTTCTCGCATGGAATAGCCTTCATTTCTCAGAACAAGAATAGACTGACGAGTTTCAGAAGAAAGTTATTTGTTTCTGGCCATTTTGAGCCTGTAATCGAACCCACAAATGCTGACGCTCCAGATACTCAACTAGTCTAAAGAAAGCAAGTTTTATTGCTTCTTAAATTAGGACAACAATTTTCAGCTGTGCTAACATAATTGCAAAAGTGTTTTCTAATTATCAATTAGCCTTTTAAAATTATAAACTTGGATTAGCCTAAACAATTTGCCATTGGAACAGGAGTGATGGTTGCTGATAATGGGCCTCTGTACGCCACTGTAGATATTCCATACAAAATCTGCCGTTTCCAGCTACAATAGTCATTTACAACATTAACAATGTCTACACTGTATTTCTGATAAATTTGATGTTATTTTAATGAACAAGAAATGTGCTGTTCTTTCAAAAACAAGGACATTTCAATGTGACCCCAAACATTTGAACGGTGGTTTACATTTGACCCTCATCCAACATTTGCAAGGCATCATGTACAATATATGATGATATAATTATATTGAATCAGATATTCAATTATTGACATCCTGCTATATCATCTTTATATCTATCATCAAATGTCATTTGGCAAAATCTACAATAATGTGGACATATTAGCATATTAACAAAGACCACATCTGAGACTGAATGTGTTCCTTTGCTATGACATCATAGTGGTGAGAACAAGAGGAGGACCAAGTATGTTCAGAGGAGTCTGAACCCAGAGTGGAACCAGACCGTCATCTACAAGAACATACACCTGGAACAGGTAGGAACACACGCACACACACACACGCACGTACACGCACGCACACACACACACACACAAAGCACCTACTAACGCATCCGTCACACACAAATCCATACACATCCACATTGAACATTATTTTGAATGAATTTATTTGGTTAGTCTTATTTCAAGTTGAATTGGTAGCTCTGAATCCTTGTGGATGTTCTGACAGTCTCTCTGCAGCCTCGGTACCCATTACCAATCCCCTGAAGCCCATAACACCACTCTCCTGGCTAGGTTTAACAACCCTCTCCACCCCTCATTCTGAGCCCTTACAGAATACAAATCACCAGCAAGAGAAAGAGAGAGACAGAGACTTCTTCATTCAACCTAACAGTAGCCCTTGGCTGCAATTTGGACCACTTAAGATGAGTGAAGTCTATCCTTACAGCGCTCTCTCTTAGTGGACAGTAGCATCTCAAGTCTAGTGGCTCTTCTGAGACTCTTTTCTCTATTCTGCCCAATGAGGTTGTAAACGCTGCACTATCACCCACTCACTCACTCACTCACTCACTCACTCACTTACTCACTCACTCACTCACTTCTCTGCCAAGCGTGCACACACACACACACACACACACACACACACACACACACACACACACACACACACACACACACACACACACACACACACACACACACACACACGTATTCATACACACACACACACACACACACTCACTCACAAACACACAATCACAGAGTCCCCTGACAGGCTGGTGGAATGAGATTGGTCTGCGTGGGTGTTGTACTTGGCACTTGTTTAAATGCATTTGTAAATTTAAGTATATATCTCTCTCTGTCTCTATGTCTCTCTCTCTCTCTATCATTATCTCCCATTCCCCATTTTCTCCCATCCCTCTCACTCTCTCCCTCTCTCCTCCCTCCTATCCCACTCTCTCTCAGCTGAAGAAGAAGACTCTGGAGGTGACAGTGTGGGATTATGACAAATCTTCCTCCAATGACTTCCTGGGAGAGGTGAGTGTCTCCAGAATCAGACACACTCTGGTTGGACTGTCACATACATTCACTTGAGTCGTCCCTTTACCCTAATGTCTCCTGATGTTTTTAAGTGTTCTCCAGCCAACAGAGGCTTATAATTTCAGCCTACCCTTCCCAATAAAACTATATTCACAGGTCATTTGACATTTTATCAGTCTGTAGAATGAATCCCATTGATCCTCTGCTAAATGGACAAGGAGCCTAATTATTTATAAAGCAGCATGATGGTATGTTTCAACATCACAGAACCCCATGTCTGAAACTATTTACTGTATTTTCATGTATCTACAGTATAAGTATTTGCTTACACATGCCTACTCTCTACCCCTCTCTCTCTCTCTCTCTCTCTGGCTCTGTTTTTCTCAATCTTTATCTCTCTCTGTCTCGCTGTCTCTCTCTCCAGGTGTTGATAGATCTGTCTAACACAACTCAGCTGGACAACACTCCTCGCTGGCTGCCTCTGAAGGAGCAGAGTGAGAGCATTGAGCATAGCAGATCACATCACACCGCCCAGGGGTCTGGGGGGCCAGGAGCAGGGGCAGGGCCGGGACAGGGGCCCATAGCGGGGCAAGGACCAGTCAAGGACATGGGGCCAGGATTAGGACAAGGACAAGGCCTAATGCATGGACAGGGACAGGGGCAGGGGCAGGGGCAGGTACTGTACAGTATTCATTGTCTAACATCTATCCTTTTCATAATGGATTGTATGTTTTATTCACTCTTAGAAAAAATGTTCCAAAAAGTTTATTTGCAGAGGAATAGTATTCGACCAAGAACCATTTTGATCAGAAGACAAGGATTCTTTATGAGTCCAAGGGTTCTTCTTAGTATATAATCCTAAAATCTGTTTTGGGAAGAAAGAGTTATTTGATGATTTTGTGGAAGACAAGAAGGCAGTCAGGTCCATGTATTTGGACAGTGACACAATTTGTATCATTTTGGCTCTGTACGTCACCACAATGGATTTGAAAGGAAACAATCAAGATGTGCTTTAAGTGTAGACTTTCATCTAAAATTGAAGGGTTTTGTCAAAACTATTGTTTGAACCATGTAAGAATTATAACCCAATTTTAGGCGCTCAAGAGTAATTGGACAAGCTAACATAATCATGAATTAAATTGTGAGTTGAAATCCTTTGCAATCAATGACTGCCTGAAGTCTGGAAGCAATAGACCTCACCAGATGCTGCGTTTCTTCCCTGGTGATGCTCTGCCATGCCTTTACTGCAGCTGTCTCCAGTTCCTGCTTGTTCATTTGGGCATTTTGCCTTCAGTTTTGCCTCCAGCAAGTGAAATGCATGCTCAATTGGATTCAGGTCAGGTGATTGACTTGACGAATGCAGAACATTCCACTTCTTTGCCTTAAAAAAGTATTGGGTTGCTTTCGCAGTATGCTTCGGCTCATTGTCCATCTGCACTGCGAAGCGCCGTCAAATGAGTTTTGAAGCATTTGGCTGAATCTGAGCAGATAATATAACCCTAAACACTTCAGAATTCATCCTGCTGCTTTTGTCAGCAGTCACATCATCAATAAATACAAGGGAACCAGTTCCATTGGCAGCCATACATGCCCACATCATAACACTACCTCCTCCATGCTTCACAGATGAGGTGGTATGCTCTGATCATGAGCAGTTCCTTCCCTTCTCCATACGCTTCTCTTCCCATCATTCTGGTACAAGTTGATCTTTGTCTCATCTTTGTCTCATCTCATAAATAAAGTTTAAATAAAATAAAAGTTGTTTTCTGTGGTCTTCCGGGCCTTTTGGTGTTCCTGAACTCACCAGTGCGTTCTTTCTTTTTAAGAATGTACCAAATAGTTGATTTGGCCACACCTAATGTTTTTGCTATCTCTCTGATGGGTTTGTTTTGATTTTTCAGCCTAATGACGACTCGTTTCACTGGCAGTGACAGCTCTTTGGACTTCATATTGAGGGTTAACAGCAACAGATTCCAAATGAAAATGCTGCATTTGAAACCAACTCTAGACCTATTATCTACTTACTTGTAAATAAACTAATGAGGGAATAACACACACCTGGCCATGGAGCAACTGAGCAGCTAATTGTCCAATTACTTTTAGTCCCTTAAAAAGGGGGGAGGGCACATATACCACGTGATGTAATTCCTACACCGTTCACACGACTTGGATGTAAATACCCTCAAATTAAAACTCTGGACTTTCAGCTTTTATTCATTATTTATTTTCAACTACTATATGCTGTGGTAGATAGCTAAAATAATAATAACTTGGTCGGTGTACAAATATTTATGGAACTGCCTGTAGAACCATATACAGTATAATATCTCCCAGCAAGCTCTACTGCAGGGAGATTATAAGAAATAGTTTGTTTTACTTTAATATCTGTGATTTTGCATGTACATTGATTGGTTCATAAATTTAATGCTGCAGAAAGATAAATAACATACACTTTTGTAACCTAATCCAATCTGTAATTTAATTTATTGCACCCATTACTGAGATGGTTGTTCCAGTATAGTGTATGTGAGTGAGGTAGTCACAGTTAATGTTCTCTTCCCTACCCTGGCAGTCATTGTGAATGCAGGTTGCAGGTATCCTAACTCTGACTTCCAATAGGAATTACAGATCACTTTGCAAGTCAGCATGATGTGACTTGAATGCCTGATGTGGCCTGTAAACTAGGAGATTCCTGCCCTCAGAGAATGGCCTTGTGATATATGTATTGTCATGAATAATTACATTTTAAAGGCTAATAAGGCTGGTGGAACTCTTCAAAGATAAAAGGGTTCTCAGTAGAACCCCATTATTAACGGTTCTAAGAAGAACCTTTAGATAAAATTATTCTTGGTAGAACCATATACAGGAGGTTCTTTGAACAATTCTACATAGAGGGTTCTAGATAGAACTCTCTGCAAAGGGTTCTATCCAGCACCAAAAATAGTTTCCCTATGGGGACAAACCGAAGAACCCTGTATGGTTCTACTTAGCACCTTTTCTTCTAGGAGTGTATGTTTGCCTTAATGATGTAAGATGATATATTATAATGCATATAAAGCACATAGAATTGAATGTAAACCTATTGACAGATGGAGGAGTGCCTTGAGTCCCCCAAGAACTCAGTGATAAAGAGCAGAAGCCACGGGATCTTCCCTGACCCAGCAAAAGGTAAGCGCCTCTTCCAGCTGCCTTATTGTGTGGTTTAGCCACCCTGTTACTTTACAGTTTTTCTTCTTGTCTGTTTTGCTGATTGCCACTCTGTTGTCATAGTGATATAACATGTAGTCATGGTGACAGTTTTAGGAATGGCTACTCAGCTGTCCTAATTATACTTTTAATTCCAGTCACTTCTTTGGCTCAGTGCCATCCATGTTGTGGGGACCTGATCCATAGACTAGAGGCACAGTACAAATGTCTAACTACTACATGGCACTTTTAGTGCCTTTTACAGTAAAGACACTAAAGACATTCCCTTTCTTTTATCTATCTATCTATCTACCTACCTACCTACCTACCTACCCACCCACCCACCCTCCCTCCCTCCCTCCCTCCCTCCCTCCCTTCCTCCCTCACTCCCAGACATGCAGATGGTGACTCTAGAGAAGTCCCACAGTAGTCCCGGCAGCTCTAAGTCATCGTCAGATGGCCAGCTTCGTTCCCACGGTCCGTCCCGCAGCCAGAGCAAGAGCAGTGTCACGCAGGCCCACCTGGAGGATGCTGGGATAGCTATAGCTGCCGCAGAGGCCGCTGTGCAACAAGCCCGCCTCCAACCGAGTAATCTACACCCCTTCCAGTGACACACTTCCTCTCCGCTCCACAACGCATGCTAGCTCATCTTTTCTCCGTTTATCTCTCCTCCTGTTCTATCACTCTGTTCTAGCCTTCTGATTGGTTCTTTTACGCAATTAGTAGGTTCCTATAATTAGGCGAACAGTTCTATATTGTTAGGTTTTCTTGTTTGATCCAGTGGTGCAACAGAGTTCATCACTAAAACATTGCTGGGGAAAGTTGGCCAAAACCCCATTTCCTTTAATACATCAGAGACACTCACAGCAGCCCAGAGTATGAACAGAAAGAATACAGGACAGAGAAGGTAACAGACACAGTTCAGCCACTCCTGTCTCTTCTCTAGAGTGAAGATATATGTCTATATCTTGCATGGTTTTTACTCTGCCCCAGTGTGATCCCCTGTCCGTCCTCCATGTCTAGAAACCACGCTAAGGATAGCAAACACTCATTATTCAATCTATGGGCCCTTCAGTCACTTCTGGACAGAGCTTGAACCCAAGTTGTGACATACAGTCCCCCCCTCCTGGTGTTTGTTTGATTCTCTGGACCACTCCCCCCAACAACTCACCTCTGGAGAATAGAAGAGGTCAAGCACCCATGTGTGTGTGTGTATGACCCCTGACCCCTAAGTTGGTTCAATGTAACAATACACACACCCTGAGATGTACAGTCTAGCACTACCCCTGATGAGATTTAAAAACTGACCAAACACACCAGCAAGTACAGACACAGCAGCACGGGGGTCAAATAGCAACAGGAAACTGACTCTGCACTCACTGGCCAATTAGAGAACAGACAGGAGTCAGCTGACCTTCAGGGGAACGGCAGTGTATAGGGAAGGTGAGACAACAGGACAGGAGTGTAGATATTTTTAATCAAAAGAAGTACATATAACCTCACTAATCAAACTAAAGGCCATTCTCTCCTCTAGAGAACCATGCTCTCAGTAAGGACCATAATACAACTTCATGATGATGTAAACCATCTAGAGCTCAGATAAATGTGTGTAAATAGTCAAAAACTTCTCAATAGCTGCTTTGGTATTTGTACCCCTGCATTGAAGAACCTTACTGTATGTGCATTTTCACCACACTACACTGTCAAATATTTTGTTTATACGACATCAAGAGATATCATCACACTTCTCTCTTTGCTTGTGTTTTATCTCATCCTTATTTTCCATACTTTTTTATAATGAGTCATGAAGTCAATCAAATGTTTTTCAAAATGCACATATATGGTTCTTCGTTTCCAGGATGAATTCATTTAAATTCATAGTAAATGTACAAATCAATTCAAGTAATTACCATAACTCTTATTTTATCATCACTCTTCTCTGTTTCTGAATCATTATTAGATTTCAGTTATCCGTAATTTGCTTTTACATCTCAAACTGGCTGTTTTTTAGTTGGGATCATTATGAGATTGCCACACGGATACAGAATGTACTTGCTCGGTCATCCAGTTTGGATGGATGTCCTGATCTTGGCAGGGTCTTGGTGGTGCCATACACCTTCCACTTCTGATGAATCATCTAGACCATTCTCCCAGGGATCTCCAAGGCCTTTTGAAGTGTTTTCATATCCATACCCATATCTGTGCCTTTCCACAACTTTGTCACGTAATTCTTTTGAAAGCTCCTTGGTGCTCATGGTTGAGTGTTGCCTTTGCAATTCACTACCCAGAAGAGGGAAGAGAGAGTAGAGTATTGTAGAGTATTAATTTAGAAATCCAAACTTGGTAAATTGTTTTATCACAGCATGCATCATCAATGATTTACAACGACAGGACATGCAGCAATGACCAACACATGATAAAAAACGAAACATATTATGACACATAAAGGCACATTCACCCTAATATCACTAAATGAGTAGTCTGATTCCAGTGCTATTTTCTATCCTACTCTTGGGGAGACAACAGGTAACATTTTCCAATAGGAAGATCTCAGTTACAATCAATCAATTACACTCTCTCGTGACAGTGGGTAAAAATGACCATCCAAACCTCTCTGTGGAACATCTGGGAAGGATGAACCTGCTACTAAAGCTGCTCCTGTGTTGCATTAGAGTGCTGTGGAGTGGGTGTGTGTCAATGTACATAACCATATGTGTTTTTAGCTGCAGCCTTTTCATGAACATGTCCTGCATTGATTCCAGGCTGCAGCCAATTGTAGCACTGGCTTTCTTAATGATTTTGTCAAGCTTGTTAAAGTCTTCCTTAGCTAAACTGCTGAATTTATCCTGAAATCACCTTATTCACTACAATTTTACACAGGTGGAGGACTATTAACTTGGTGTGTGATTTTGAAGGTGATTGGTTACACCTGAGCTAATTTAGGATCGCTATTACAAGGGCGGTGAACACTTTGCCAAACAAGGTATTTCAGTTTCTTAATTATTTTTAAAAGTTGTTTAGATCAATGGGGGGGTGGAGCGATATTAATTACAGGCTATAAGGCAACAAAAGGTGAAAGGGAGGTTCGAGTTTCTATAGGCACTATAATAATGGATTCTAATATATGTTATAACCGCTAACGGGGAACCAAAAATACACTTTGACCCCCAGGTGTAGCTGCAGAATTTGCATATGCATCTAGTAATAACAGTGTTTATTACTATGCTTTATAGAATATTATGGACGGACACACACACACACACACACACACACACACACACACACACACACACACACACACACACACACACACACACACACACACACACACACACACACACACACACACACACACAGTCATTCTATGCCCCTCCTCTCTCTCACTCTTTCTCTTTCCCCCACCCCTCTGTAGGACCAGGCCACAGGTTGGGGGATGTGTCTGGGCCGGTGGTGTCCTCAGCCCCCAATCTGCTGGAGGGGTATGGGGGTCTGGATGGAGAAGAGGGGGCTGGCACAGGGGTCGACAGCGCCATTTTCCAGGTCCCACACATGTGAGTAAATAGGCTGTTTGTGGGGTGTGTGTCTGTTCCCCAGGCTGCCCTGTACGGAGATTGTCCGCGCCTGGTATCCAAACATATATGGCTTGTGATGTGGTCACTGGTCGAATGTGTGTAGGAAGCTACCTAGTTTAAATATCAACAGTAGTAACACAGCAGCTGCAGCATAACATTTGATTTACATCATCATCAATATGATTGGTTGGATAATAGCCTATGCGTAGCAGAGCGAGGCAGAAAGACATAGAGAGGAGCGGCTGCATCTACGACCCTCCAACCCAACTCCCTTCTCTAGTCGGGAGTTGTACATGTTTTTCAGGGCACCAGCAACACAGGTAGTTTAGACTGTAGTTAATCACAGTATACTGAAATATCCACACAAGCCCCGAGCCAGCCAGCTACATAATGTATCATGAGTTAGAAGAGGGTATTTTTTCATTTTGAGCACCTGCCCCCTGAAAGGTCTGTGGCACGGCCCTGGTGTAGATGATCTATCACATACCACTTTGTCGTCTGTGTTTCTAAGTGAAATGTGTGTTTACCAACAGAGGGAAGACCATCCCCAACGGCATTGACAAGTCTAGAGGACTGCCACTCTCGCTATCGGACAATGAGGGTAAGACTGTGTGTGTTTGTGTGTGTGTACTTGTTTTCCTACCTTATCAGGACCCCAATGTTACAACAATTCACCCAAATGTCCTGACAAAGAATTAAAAACAATAACCTTTTTCTCAATTTGTTCAAATGCTATTTTAAGCTTAAGGTTTAGGGTTTTACTGTTAAGGTTAAGTTTAGTGTTAGGATTTTGGGGGTTAAGGTCAGGGTTAGGTTAAGGGTAGAGTTAGGTTTAGAGGTTAGGGAAAATAGGATTTTTAATAGTAGAAATAGGTTACTACCACAAAAATAAAGTTGTGTATGTGTGTGACTCCTTATAAGCTTTGTCTTCATATTTATGCCATCTACTGGACAGAACAGGACATAACACCAACAGGCATAACATGCCTTCCTCTAAATGCAAACCTAGTCCCCTGGACAGAAAGTAACTATATCTCTCTCTGTGTGTCATAACTATATCTAGGATTCAGATAGCTCAGGTTTCATGGTTGCTCCTCACTCAAGTAGAAACTGGAGAGAGGAGAGTCTATTGGTCTATTTTAGTGCAGGCAGTATGTCAGTGTTGAATAATTTACAGCAACAGAGAGGAAGGGTGTGTGTATCTCACCATTACTATGTCTGTCTGTCTGTCTGTCTGTCTGTCTGTCTGTCTTTCTCTCTCAATTCAATTCAATTGTAGGGGCTTTATTTGCATGGGAAACATATGTTTACTATGCCAAAGCAAGTGAAAAAGATAATAAACAAAAGTGAAATAAACAATAAAAATGAACAGTAAACATTACACTTACAAAAGTATATACTGTGTTGTAATGATGTGCAAATAGTTGAAGTACAAATGGGAAAATATAGAAATATAGGTTGTATTTACAATGGTGTTTGTTCTTCACTGGTTGCCCTTTTCTTCTGGCAACAGGTCACACATCTTGCTACTGTGTAGCACACTGTGGTATTTCACCCAGTAGATATAGGAGTTTATCAAAATTGGATTTGTTTTCAAATTCTTTCTGGGTCTGTGCAATCTGAGGGAAATATGTGTCTCTAATACAGTGGGGCAAAAAAGTATTTAGTCAGCCACCAATTGTGCAAGTTCTCCCACTTAAAAAGATGAGAGGGGCCTGTAATGTTCATCATAGGTACACTTCAGCTATGACTGACAAAATGAGAAGAAAAAAATCCAGAAAATCACATTGTAGGATTTTTAATGAATTTATTTGCAAATTATGGTGGAAAATAAGTATTTGGTCACCTACAAACAAGCAAGATTTCTGGTTCTCACAGACCTGTAACTTCTTCTTTAAGAGGCTCCTCTGTCCACCACTCATTAGCTGTATTGATGGTACCTGTTTGAACTTGTTATCAGTATAAAAAACACCTGGCCACAACCTCAAACAGTCACACTCCAAACTCCACTATGGCCAAGACCAAAGAGCTGTCAAGGACACTAGAAACAAAATTGTAGACCTGCAAAAGGCTGGGAAGACTGAATCTGCAATAAGTAAGCAGCTTGGTTTGAAGAAATCAACTGTGGGAGCAATTATTAGGAAATGGAAGACAAACAAGACCACTGATAATCTCCCTCGATCTGGGGCTCCACGCAAGATCTCACCGCGTGGGGTCAAAATGATCGCAAGAACGGTGAGCAAAAATCCCAGAACCACACGGGGGGGCCTAGTGAATGACCTGCAGAGAGCTGGGACCAAAGTAACAAGTCTACCATCAGTAACACATTACGCCGCCAGGGACTCAAATCCTGCAGTGCCAGACGTGCTTAAGCGATTACATGTCCAGGCCCGTCTGAAGCTTGCTAGAGAGCATTTGGATGATCCAGAAGAAGATTGGGAGAATGTCATATGGTCAGATGAAACAAAAAAATATAACTTTTTGGTAAAAACTCAACTCGTCGTGTTTGGAGGACAAAGAATGCTGAGTTGCATCCAAAGAACACCATACCTACTGTGAAGCATGGGGGTGGAAACATCAGGCTTGGGGGCTGTTTTCCTGCAAAGGGACCAGGACGACTGATCCGTGTAAAGGAAAGAATGAATGGGGCCATGTATCGTGAGATTTTGAGTGAAAACCTCCTTCCATCAGCAAGGGCATTGAAGATGAAACGTGGCTGGGTCTTTCAGCATGACAATGATCCCAAACACACCGCCCGGGCAACGAAGGAGTGGCATCGTAAGAAGTATTTCAAGGTCCTGGAGTGGCCTAGCCAGTCTCCAGATCTCAACCCCATACAAAATTATTGGAGGGAGTTGAAAGTCCATGTTGCCCAGCAACAGCCCCAAAACACCACTGCTCTAGAGGAGATCTGCATGGAGGAATGGGCCAAAATCCCAGCAACAGTGTGTGAAAACCTTGTGAAGCATTACAGAAAACGTTTGACCTCTGTCATTGCCAACAAAGGGTATGTAACAAAGTATTGAGATAAACTTTTGTTATTGACCAAATACTTATTTTCCACCATAATTTGCAAATAAATTAATTAAAAATCCTACAATGTGATTTTCTGGATTTGTTTTCTTCTCATTTTGTCTGTCATAGTTGAAGTGTACCTATGATGAAAATTACAGGCCTCTCTCATCTTTTTAAGTGGGAGAACTTGCACAATTGGTGGCTGACTAAATACTTTTTTTTGCCCCACTGTATGGTCTAATACATATAATAATACATTTGGCAGGAGGTCAGGAAGTGCAGCTAATTTTCCACCTCCTTTTGTGGGCAGTGTGCACACTGACAGCCTGTATTTTCTTGAGAGCCAGGTCTGCTTTCGGCGGCCTTTCTCAATAGCAAGGCTATGTTCACTGAGTCTTTACATAGTCAAAGATGTCCTTTTTGGCTCAGTCACAGTGGTTTTCTGCCACTGTGTACTCTCTGTTTTGTGCCAAATAGCATTCTAGTTTGCTCGTTTTTTTGCAAATTCTTTCCAACAAGTCAAGAAATTATCTTTTTGTTTTCTCATGATTTGGTTGGGTCTAGTTGTGTTGCTGTCCTGGGGCTCTGTGGCATCTGTTTGTAAACAGAGCCCCAGGACCAGCTTGCTTAGGGGGCTCTTCTCAAGGTTCATCTCTCTGTAGGCAATGGCTTTGTTATGGAAGGTTTGGGAATTGCTTCCTTTTAGGTGATTGTAGAATTTAACAGCTCTATTCTAGATTTGATAATTAGTGGGTATCAGCCTAATTCTGCTCTGCATGCATTATTTGGTGTTTTACCTTGTACACGGGGGATATTTTTACAGAATTCTGCATGCATAGTCTCAATTTGGGGTTTGTCCCATTTTGTGAATATTTGGTTGGTGAGCCGACACCAGACCTCATAACCATAAATGGCAATGGGTTCTATAACTGATTCAAGTATCTCTCTCTCTCTCTCTGCCTCGCCTCTCCCTCCTGTCCTTCTCTACTCTCCTCCCCTCCTCCCCTCTTACTACCTCTCCCCCAGGGGGTGGGGGTAAGACCCAGATGATGGGGGAGATCAAGGTGGCCTTGAAGAAGGAGGTGAAACAAGAGGGAGACCAGCTGGTCCTGGAGGTTCTACAGTGTAGAAACATCACTTACAAGTTCAAGAGCCCAGACCACCTACCAGGTGTGTGTGTGTGTGTGTGTGTGTGTGTGTGTGTGTGTGTGTGTGTGTGTGTGTGTGTGTGTGTGTGTGTGTGTGTGTGTGTGTGTGTGTGTGTGTGTGTGTGTGTGTGTGTGTGTGTGTGTGTGTGTGTGTGTGTGTGTGTGTGTGTGTGTGTGTGTGTGTGTGTGTGTGTGTGTGTGCGTGTGTGGACAGGAATATTAAACAAACAAACACTTTACCGATAGGGGACATTTTTGCTAGTCACCACGAGGTCAAATGCTTTTTTTAAGGGGTTTAGGGTTAAGGTTAGAATTTGTCTTAGGGTTAGAATTACGTTAAAGGTTGAGGTTAGGGTTAGGGTTAGTACAGGCTAGGGTTAGGGGTTAGGGAAAATAGGATTTTGAATGGGGCTGAATTGTGTGTCCCCACAAGGTTATCTGTACAAGACTGTGCACCTATGCATTTCTGTCTGTCTGCCTCACTGACTGTCTGACCGTCTGACTCTGTCTCTCTGTAGATCTCTATGTGAAGCTGTACGTTGTTAATGTGGCGACTCAGAAGAGGATCATCAAGAAGAAGACAAGAGTGTGTCGACATGACAGAGAACCCTCCTTCAACGAGACCTTTAGGTTCAGCCTCAACCCCACCGGACACTCACTGCAGGTAACAAACACATGTCTCTGGTTTCCTGCTTCATTCAGACTGTTAATTTTTCTAATAGGCTCGTGTGTGTGTGTTTAATACGTGTAATTCTTGTACACACACACATTTTTGTTTTACTATCCCTGAGGAGACCAAATAATTGATTCCCATTCAAAATCTTAACCCTAGCCATATCCGTAACCCCTTACCCTAAACCTAACTTCTAAACCCTCACCCTAATTGTAACCCTAATCCTAACTGTAACCCTAACCATATCCCTAAACCCCTTACCCTAAACCTAACTTCAAAACCCTAACCCTAATTGTAACCCTAATCCTAATCCTAACTGTAACCCTAACCATATCCCTAAATCCCTTACCCTAAACTTCAAAACCCTAACCCTAATTGTAACCCTAATCCTAACTGTAACCCTAACCATATCCCTAAACCCCTTACCCTAAACTTCAAAACCCTAACCCTAATTGTAACCCTAATCCTAACTGTAACCCTAACCATATCCCTAAACCCCTTACCCTAAACTTCAAAAACCCTAACCATATCCTAAACTTACAAAACCCTAACCCTAATTGTAACACTAATCCTAACTGTAACCCTAACCATATCCCTAAACCCCTTACCCTAAACTTCAAAACCCTAACCCTAATTGTAACACTAATCCTAACTGTAACCCTAACCATATCCCTAAACCCTTACCCTAAACCTAACTTCTAAACCCTAACCCTAATTGTAACCCTAATCCTAACCTTTTTTTCTTGTGGGGACTGGCGAAATGTCCCCATTTGTCTGAGTGTTCCTTGTTTTGCTATCCTTGTGAGGACTTCTGGTCCCCACAAGGATAGTAAAACCAAACACATGCTCGCACACACACACACAAACAAACAAACATAAACACACACACACAGGATACCCACTACAAGTATGTGTATGTTCTCTCCTGTCCCTAGTTGTTCCTGGTGTCTAACGGGGGTAAGTTTATGAAGAAGACCCTGATAGGAGAGGCCTACATCTGGCTGGACAAGGTGGACATGAGGAAGAGGGTGGTCAGCTGGCACAAACTGCTGGTCAATTCCACACACAACCAGTCCTGAGAGTTCAACTTGAAGTCACAGAGAGGTCAACCAGATGTCAGTGAAGGTCAATGAATAGTATTGGTCAGTGGTTGCTCGTAGAGGAAGACGAAAAAGAGGAAAAGGGATATGAGTTGCGTTACAGAGTGCCCTTCATCTCCTTTGTGTTATTGTATGAATGAATGAATGAAGGAATGAAGGAAGGAAGGAAGGAAGGAAGGAAGGAAGGAAGGAAGGAAGGAAGGAAGGAAGGAAGGAAGGAAGGAAGGAAGGAAGGAAGGAAGGAAGGGGGCCTATCCCCTCACACTGTCATACATGGACTGTACCCTGATTCTTTATTGGATTGTAACAGCCAGAGACTCAATCCTGCTATCTGATTGGACCAAATATTCAGAGACTGTACCCCGGATTGGATAGAGGCTGCCAGCACACACACACACGCACACGCACACGCACGCGCACGCGCACACACACACACACACACACACACACACACACACACACACACACACACACACAGAGAGAAATGAAGAAGTCCCCTTATCTGCTGTAAGAGGACACACACATCTCACTATCTCCCAGCTCTCTGCTGTGCAAGTCGGATGCAAAACCTGACGTCAATCAGGACTGTGCAGCAATACCACAGAGTAATTACCATGCCAGAACTACTCCTTTCTGTTTTGTCTGGATCTGATGCTGTTGTCTATGGTTTATCATAGCCTCCACTTTAAGATCTTTGTGATCTGTCTGTCATTCAGTCAGTCGGTGCGGTGCAAATCAATGTATTTGTTTTTTGTCCTGAGCTGCTTGACAAAGTATGGAATGTTTGTTGTATGATACTATTCATGTAATGTAATGTAAAAAAACACACAAAAAAACAAGGTGTATGTACATTGAAAATCTATGGTTGATATTGCAGTAACTGAAGCTGACATTATCTGAACACTTCCGTCCAGTAGGTGGCGGTAATTCCCTATTACAGTTAGTTGTCAACCGCCGTAAAACTCCAACTCGACCTTACCTGGACAAGTGTTAATGTACATTCAGATGTAGATAGATATATGTCTGAATATTAAATATATCAAAGACACACTGTACAGAGAAATGTTATTTATGAACATAGAGTTTATAACAATAAAACATACAGATATTGCAGATGATGCGAGGGGTCTCCTCATGTGCAGTTTATTCTAAAGACTAAATGTATTCTGTACAGAAGGTATGTATGGAAGGAGCACAGACAATCCAATCACTTTAGCTCTGACGTTATGCAGTTATACTGGGTGTTATTCATTGGAAAAAATAGGAAAATGCAGTTCAAATGGTGAATGTAGAACTCATTTTACAACTGAGACATTAGAGGAGAACTTCCACATGGCTATCCCTCCTCTTACAGGTGGGGAGAAGATAACAGATAGAAAGGGGATGTCAGGTCCCTTCCCCTTCAAGCTATCCCCTATTATGTCCTGAATGTTACTGACTGGGGAAGATCATGTGATTTTACTGGACTCATCTGACTTGATGTTTTTGTGTTGTATTTCACACACATGACTGGAGGCTTAAACAATAGCTCTTGTTTGAGAGAGAAACCTGGATTGCTGGCCACTTTGCCCGACCTGCAATCGGACAGAGGGATGTGTGGCATCTCTCTGGTGAAGTGCTCTGCTCCCCAGACTGAGCTGCTCACCTGTCCTATGTCAAAGCAACAGGTAAACACACCTGTCCTCTCGGTGTGTGACATCACAGTCTGGTTCTGTATGCTGTGTGTGCCATCACAGTCTGGTTCTGTATGCTGTGTGTGCCATCACAGTCTGGTTCTGTATGCTGTGTGTGCCATCACAGTCTGGTTCTGTATGCTGTGTGTGCCATCACAGTCTGGTTCTGTATGCTGTGTGTGCCATCACAGTCTGGTTCTGTATGCTGTGTGTGCCATCACAGTCTGGTTCTGTATGCTGTGTGTGCCATCACAGTCTGGTTCTGTATGCTGTGTGTGCCATCACAGTCTGGTTCTGTATGCTGTGTGTGCCATCACAGTCTGGTTCTGTATGCTGTGTGTGTGTGTCTTAATGTCGTCACACATGGCCTATTTTCCTCTCAAAGATTAGCGTAAAAAGAAAGTGTGAACTGTTCTTTTAAAAATCAATGTGTGGTTTGTTTATTAACATCCAACATCATGCTGTACACAGTACACTGTAAATTGTACACTGTGCAGTCGGTGTCAGTGTACGTGGGGGTAATGCAACAACACAGTGAACCAGCCTGTGGCACTGTCTCTGCTCAATGCTCTAAGTCATTACCTATGGCCCAGTCATCACATATGGCCGGGACATGCTGATACACACTTATATACAGTATAGGTCTATGTTACTGTCAGTCATCACTATAGTAGCCTGGTTTACTTCTCGGTTCAGCTATTACATTCCATTCCTTGTACTCTGTGTCTTTGGTAAATGACAGGAGTGGCAGGGAGGGGAATATTAGCTAAAAAATATTTGTACCCAGACTATGAATATATCATAGTAAAGAACATCACCAGGTGACCCAACAGACCTACTACCCTCAACCCGACTGCTAGTGTCTAGGCATATCACTGAGGAACTAGGGGTGACAGATGCAATTTCCTAATACATAAAGTCCATATCAGAGGCTCGAAATGCAGACACTGAGTCAAGATGTCAGAATGTTCATGAGTCAAGATGTCAGAATGTTCATAAAAACAAAAAATAAACATGATTTTAAAGAAAGGTAAAAAAGTTTTACAAAAATTTAATTGTCGTGCCAACCTTATTTTGTAAGCAAACCCATTGGTTCTGTTGAAGTAATTCTATGCAACATAGACTTTGTGTTTGAATGCATTTTCTTAACATGTAATATCAGTGAACATTGCGTCTGAAAATATGTATCTTATGAAGAGAATTTTGATTTATTTTGATTTATATATTATTAAAGAAAAATAGAAAAAAATATAGATACATTTTTTTACTACCTGTATACAATCATATACACAAAGCTTGTGCACTTTAGTATTACATTGTTGACTGATTTCCTTGTTCCGTGTAAAGTGTCATGACATGCAAGTTGAAGTGGCTGTTCCAGTTAATGTCTTTATGTTGAGATGATTTTGAGTTTGTGATGTATGAAGGAGTTCATATGACACATGAATTTACATGGCAAAAGAAAAACTCAAATGAAATCTACAATCACAGACAATTTAAGGTACATATTGCTTCATATCTGAGGAGACACCATCAAACTGTATGGTTGATATAACCACCAACACATGTATGTATAAATCCATGATGTTCAGTCTGAGAAGAATTATGAGGTCATTTTCAAAGCTCAACTCCAGGTTTGTCCCCCCCTTCATGTTCTCCTCAGATTACACTCAGCTAGATTGTCAATTACCATTGTCGCTCAGTCCGTTCCGAGTAACCATGAAACCAATCAAACGTGTGTATCTGTGAGGGGTGTGAATGTGGCGTACTCATCTGATCTATGTAAATATAAAGTGTTTTTATTTTCTACAGAGATTGATTGTTCGTATTGTCTGAGGTTTGAGCATGTGAGTGTAAAACAAAAATACAAAACACTTAAAACCTGTCTGTCTGTCTGTCTCTAGTGGTGTGTGTGAGAAGGTGATTATGTGATCTGACCGTGCGTTGTCAACCCATGGTTGTCTGACTGTAAAACTATGTCAAAGATGCCCAGCCAACCAGAGGGGACAAATCTACTTAATTTCAGTTGTTTGAGACTTCCTGTTACCACACTGGATGTTGCATGTCTGTCAATATTTTGCTTCCAGATATGTTCAAAAAGAGGGAGATAATATGTATAGATTTATCGGAAGTTGTATGCCGACTGTATAAAGATTATGCTTGTAAAATGGTCTTGTTTTTCACTCAGTGTAAAAATGGGGAAATCTATCGTTCTGGTTTTGTGGTTGTACACAGGATGTGTTAAGATATTATTATGCAAATTGTGCTGTAAAAAAGGCTGTTTCCCTAAAATCTAAAGAATAAATATAAAAAGAGATTTATTCCACAACCTAAATGGAGTTTTGGTTACATCTTTGAGTGTGTTCTGTATTATGCATCTATAGTATTTGTCTTCTGCTCTCTTACAGCTATACTGTACATACATGTATTATTGGGGCGGCAGGGTAGCCTAGTGGTTAGAGCGGTGGACTAGTAAGGTTACAAGTTCAAACCCCCAAGCTGACAAGGTACTAATCTGTCGTTCTGCCCCTGAACAGGCAGTTAACCCACTGTTCCTAGGCCGTCATTGAAAATAAGAATTTGTTCTTAACTGACTTGCCTAGTTAAATAAAGGTAAAAAAAATAAAAAATGTTATAGCAATACTATCATTCCTGTATGTACACTGTATGTACAGCATAGGAAAGCAGCCTCTCGGTGATGGCTTGTTATGGACCATAGCACAGACATACCGCTTCTGGACACTACACATGTTGTACACTTACATGCACGCTCTCACGCACGCAGGCACAGACATTCACACACACACACAAACACACACACACAAACATACACAGACACAAACAAAAGACCTGTGCTGTGCTGAGAGAGCGTATATAGTAACCATTAGTCTAGCTCTAGCACCTCTGCATCGCCAGTTAACTGAGAGAGACTGGGGGCTCTATCTCCATCTCTGTCTATTATCTGTCAAGGCCTCCTGCCTTTCAGCACTACCATGTCCTTCCTTTGACTCGCTCTACTTCTCTCCTCTTTTCTCCTCTCTCTGTCTAGGCAGCTCTCACTGTAGAATACATTACCATGGTACAACTGCTCCCTTGCTCACACGTCTGTGTGAAGAAGAGAGCGAGAGAATATGCATGTGTGTGTACTTGTGTGTGTTTGTGAGTGAGAGCGAGGGGGGGTGAGAGAGAGCAGGTGAGAGGACGAGCCAGACGGTGTGTGGTTGCTTAGCAACGATTGACAACCAAAAATCCCAAGCATTCCGGCTGTGTTGCCCTGCCCTGCCTCTGGATTGGACTATCTGATTGGCTCATCTGTTGTCCAATCAAACATGGCCTCTGTCACCTGATACATAATATATACAGTAGATTGGTTACATTGTTTTCACAGGCCGTTTTACATTGAAATGTATCACCAATATTGAAGGACACAAACCATAGGCAAAACATATACAGTAGACTAGGCGATCGTGTGATGTTTACTGTAACACCAAGTCTCTGCGATACATATAATAAAACTCGTCTTGTTAGCAAAGCAACCAACGGCTATGTAGACCCAGCTTTTGGCACAACATCCTTGGCCCGGTAACAAGTATGTAACTCATAGTGCTTGTAAAGGTAGTGCATCTTGTAAAACCCTTCAGATGGATCACATTGTAAAGGCTTAAATTCGATACTCTAAATCAGGATTATTCAACCGGCGGTCTGCAAAGGTAATGCATGGGGGCCCGCGAAAATACACACTACCGTTCAAAAGTTTGGGGTCACATTGAAATGTCCTTGTTTTTTATAGAAAAGCAAATTTTTTCATCCATTAAAATAACATCAAATTGATCGAAATACAGTGTAGACATTGTTAATGTTGTAAATGACTATTGTAGCTGGAAATGGCATATTTTTTATGGAATATCTACAGTGGCGTACAGAGGCCCATTATCAGCAACCATCACTCCTGTGTTCCAATGGAACACTGTGTTAGTTAATCCAAGTTTATCATTTTAAAAGGCTAATTGATCATTAGAAAACCCTTTTGCAATTATGTTAGCACAGCTGAGAACTGTTGTTCTGATTAGAGAAGCAATAAAAATGGCCTTCTTTAGACTAGTTGAGTATCTGGAGCATCAGCATTTGTGGGTTGATTACAGGCTCAAAATGACCAGAAACAAAGCGCTTTCTTCTGAAACTCGTCAGTCTATTCTTGTTCTGAGAAATGAAGGCTAATCCATGCGAAAAATTGCCAAGAAACTGAAGATCTCGTACAACGATGTGTACTACTCCCTTCACAGAACAGCGCAAACTGGCTCTAACCAGAATAGAAAGAGGAGTGGGAGGCCCTAGTACACAACTAAGCAAGAGGACAAGTACATTAAAATGCCTATTTTGAGAAACAGACACCTCACAAGTCCTCAACTGGCAGCTTCATTAAATAGTTCCCGCAAAACACCAGTCTGTCTGTGTTCTTTTGCCTGTCTTAATCATTTAATTTCATTGGCCTGTCTGAGATATGGCTTTTTCTTTGCAACTCTGCCTAGAAGGCCAGCATCCTGGAGTGCCCTCTTCAATATCTGATCCTCCATCCGACTCCAACTCATCTAAATTCTGCAGCATTTGCAATGCTGCCAGTGCATCCATTCGTTTGTTTGGCTTGCCACTGTGAACTACACACATTGTATGTTGTACTCAGTGTCTTATTTGACTCTCTGAGGGGAAATTATATACAATTTCCAGCCTTTCATAATAAAATAATTAGACCGCCCACAAATCATTACACTATTGTTCTAAATTCAATCACCCTCGTTATTCAGATCAATCAAATTCAATCATCCTCTTCATTCAGTTCTTTGAAGTTACATACACCATTATCAGTTTCTATCTGGTTTCTATCATTCATTCAACCATTGTAGCCTATTTTATGTTACTAGTTGTTGCTTACTAGCCAGAGCAATGCTGTCGTAGGAGTGGTCATGTGCTGAATGCATGGACAACACAAATATTCTTGGAAAAAGTGAAATTTGGAAAAAGGGCTGCACCTCTTAAATGTGTAGTTATATGATGAAGGTAAGTGTCATAGGAACTGCAGAATATGCCCTTTCTAGTACTATATAGAAATCAAAATGATATTAACTGCAGGTTACTCTGGATTTGATAAAGTGATCCTCCTTTCCCTGCATCTGTAAATTACAAGACGCGACCATCTCTTCATGTACAATTTAGCAACTGATAGGCCTGATATTGTCACTCATTAGATTTTTGTTAACTTAATCTTGTCTATAGGCTATCTCATATTATGTGGGAAATTAGTTTCAGTGTAGTTTAGATCAGGGGCGCAACTTTGGTTTTAGAAGTGGGGAAGACGTAACCTGGCGGGTGGTCTGGGGGTCCTAAGTCAGAATTTGTTTTGGTATCTAAAGATAATTTCCTGCATTTATACACAATCTAGATATGGCCCTTTTGGGGTCACTTAAATTGTAAATAAGAATAAAATATGTTTCTAAACACTTCTGCATGAATGTGGATGCTATCTTGATTATGGATAATCCAAAATGAATTGAATAATAAAGAGTGAGAAAGTTATAGATGCACAAATATCATACCCTCAAAAAAATGTGAACCTCCCCAAGACGGCGTAGCAGTGGTTTGACCTCCTCTCGTTTACTTTTTGTATTTTCCATATTCTTTGAATATATTTACATTTATTTTTCAATCTCTTTTCAATTTTTTTATTAAATATACCTTCCGGTAACCCACGTCACTCAATGTGACACACTGATCCGCAATTTTTTTTAGACCTTATTGCTAAAACTTTCATCTGAAGCTAGCCATCAGAAGCTAACCAGCTAATTAGCTACTAGCTAGTTAGTCATTGTTAGCCACTGCTAGCAGCCTTTACCCTCTGCACAGGCAAGAGACGTTTTTTAGCCTGGATAATACCTGCCAGCCTCGGACTGTTTTTCTGCACTACAACGCCGGATTCCTGCCGTAAACCCTGGACCATTACTCCTGATCAACACAGCTAGCTAACTGCCACCGAGTGAACAAGCCCCAAAGCTCGCCCCGAGCCAGGCGCATCTCCCGGATAGAAAACAAAATTACTACAACTACAATACCTCTTTCGCCATCTGGCCCGGTCCCTTCGTCGACACGGCGCCCCGCCGTTCCACCACGACTGGTCCGCAGACAGAATTCCATCCGCTGTGCCCTCAACCAGCCTTTACCGGACGTCGGAGCAGAAGCTTCTACTTACCCCGGCCTGCTAACTTTGAACGCTGTGTCTCCCACGTGCTAGCGTAGCAATGACTACCCCGTGGATTCCCTGTTCGATCTATTGCTGTTCACTGGATCTTATGATCACTTGGCTACATAGCTGATGCCCGCTGGGCTGTTCATTTATCACTGTACACCACTTTGTTATCTTTTATTTATCTGTCGGCCCTAGCCCCGAACTCAGGCCGTCTGTAGTTAACCGACCCTCTCTGCCCATTCATTGCCATTTTACTTGTTGTTGTTGTCTTAGCTGATTAGCTGTTGTTGTCTTACCTGTTGTTGTCTTAGCTAGCTCTCCCAATCAACACCTGTGATTGCGCTATGCCTCGCTTTATGTCTCTCTCAAATGTCAATATGCCTTGTATACTGTTGTTTAGGATAGTTATCATTGTTTTAGTTTACTGCGGAGCCCATAGTCCCACTGTACATGCCTCAGATACATCCTTTGTCCCACCTCTCACACATGCGGTGACCTCACCCAGTATAACCAGCGTGTCCAGAGATGCAACCTCTCTTATCATCACTCAGTGACTGGGCTTGCCTCCACTGTACCCGCACCCCACCATACCCCAGTCTGCACATTATGCCCTGAATCTATTCTACCACGCCCCAGAAATCGGCTCCTTATTTCTCTAAAAGACCAGTTTTGCTAGCCTTTAGCCATACCCTCATCCTACTGCTTCTCTGCTCCTCGGGTGATGTGGAGGTTAACCCAGGCCCTGCGTGTCCCCAGGCACTCTCATTTGTTGACTTCTGTAATCGAAAAGCCTTAGTTTCATGCATGTTAACATCAGAAGCCTCCGCCCTAAGTTTGTTTTACTCCCTGCTTTAGCACACACCGCCAACCCTGATATCCTTGCTGTGTCTGAATCCTCACATCTATCTTAAGAGTTTGTTCTGTTAGGTGACCTAAACTGGGATATGCTTAACACCCCAGCAGTCCTACAATCTAAGCTAGAGGCTTTCAATCTCACACAAATTATCAAGGAAATCACCAGGTACAACCCTAAATCCGTAAACATGGGCACCCTCATAGATATTATCCTGACCAACTTGCCCTCCAAATACACCTCTGCTGTTTTCAATCAGGATCTCAGCGATCACTGCCTCAATGCCTGCATCTGCTATGGGTCCGTGGTCAAATGACCACCCCTCATCACTGTTAAACGCTCCCTAAAACACTTCTGTGAGCAGGCCTTTCTAATCGACCTGGCCCGGGTATCCCGGAAGGATATTGACCTCATCATGCCAGTCAAGGATGCCTGGTCGTTTTTTAAAAGTAATTTCCAGGCCTCCCGGGTGGTGCAGTGGGTTTGAGCCCAGGCACTGTCGCAGCCAGGCGCGACCGGGAGGCCCATGGGGCGGCGCACAATTGGCCTAGCGTCGCCCGGGAGGGTTTGGCCAGCAGGGATTTCCTTGTCTCATCACGCACTGGCGACTCCTGTGGTGGGCTGGGCGCAATGCACACCTGTCAGGTCAATTAATTATCTTATCTTGAGAGAACATTTCTAGGATCTTTTATTTCAGCTCATGAAACATGGGACCAACACTTTACATATTGCATTTTTATTTTTGTTCAGTCTAGTATGTTCTATGAAAGGTCTTACATTTCTGTCATTTATGTCTGAGATTATATGAACATGACTGGACATTCAAACATATCTGTATCCATTCATCATCATCATCAACAGTGTCTCCTAGGTCTTCCTCACATTTTTGTTTGACATGTTTTGTGTCATCGGGGAAAATCTCTATCAACCCTTGATACAGTTTGGAAATCAACTTTAGAAGTTTGTCAGACTGCTTTAAAATAGTTTCAATCTTTGAAGCTTCTGGCTTGTCCAGTGTTTGCTGCACAGAGGGAATAAAGTGTTGCATCTGCAAAACTTTACCTCAGCTCCGTCACTGACGGGTCTTCCCTGGTTGTCTGACCCCGCTGAGACCCCTGTCACCATCTGATCCTGCTCAGATGAGGCATGACAAAGAATTACCTTGGTGTATATTTATACATTATATCATCCAAGAATAGAATCAATGGTTCAATAACTGAAATTACCATTATTCACAGATCCCAGACTGTAGCCTACCCATCAACTCAACTATGTGTCCATCCACTGATTGTCATAATATACTGTAAAATTCACCTGATCTCCATATACTGGTCCTCCCTGGCTGTCTGACCCTGCTGGGACAACTGTCACCATCTAATCCTCTTAAGACATGATGGGTATAGTGTTGTGTACTGACTGCACTGTGCACAGGTCAGTGTGAAAAGTAGGGAATTACCTCGGGAAACTGACAGATCATTAAAGTTATATTGCTATACTGACTTTAATATAAACTCACATTGCGCTGTGAAAAAATGTCAGATTATCGGTTTCACCTTTTGGCCGCTGGTTTCATCGTTTGATTCAGGTCTAGTGTGATTGAGGCAAAAATAAAAGCTAGTTAGTGAGCTAGCTACAGTTAGTGAGCTAGCTCCCTAGCTAGCTTTAATGGCAGCTACATAAACTGGCAAAAACTAGCCAAATTAATTTACTTCTGTTGAAATGTGACAAAAAAGTCTACAAAACATTTCCATACACACAATAGCTGTTAAATAGTGCTACCTGACAGATAGCTAGAGGCTAGAGCTGAACTGGCTGTGGTAGCTAATGTTACATTACATGTCAGCTACACTACTAGCTCAGCACTGGAAATATTTTTATAAGTAAAACAGCAGTTTCCTTGCCAGCTACATTAGTCGTATAAAGACTAACCAGTTTCTGCTCTGCTTCCTTTAACGACTTGGAGAAAAAGCACAACACACAGAGACAACAACTGCCTCTTCACATGCTTTGGTGTCCATCAGGTTCTGAATCCAGCCAGTTGAAACCGCCAAACAGCCTACCCGACTGCTATGAGGTGTCCACATGGCCTAAATCCAACTGGTTGAAACCGCCAAACAGCCTACCCGACTGCTCTGAGGTGTCCACATGGCCTAAATCCAACTGGTTGAAACCGGCCTACCCGACTGCTCTGAGGTGTCATGGCCTAAATCCAACTGGTTGAAACCGCCAAACAGCCTACCCGACTGCTCTGAGGTGTCCACATGGCCTAAATCCAACTGGTTGAAACCGTCAAACAGCCTACCCGACTGCTCTGAGGTGTCCACATGGCCTAAATCCAACTGGTTGAAACCGCAAACAGCCTACCCGACAAGGTGTCCACATGGCCTAAATCCAACTGGTTGAAACCGTCAAACAGCCTACCCGACTGCTCTGAGGTGTCCACATGGCCTAAATCCAACTGGTTGAAACCGCCAAACAGCCTACCCGACTGCTCTGAGGTGTCCACATGGCCTAAATCCAACTGGTTGAAACCGCCAAACAGCCTACCCGACTGCTCTGAGGTGTCCACATGGCCTAAATCCAACTGGTTGAAACCGCCAAACAGCCTACCCGACTGCTCTGAGGTGTCCACATGGCCTAAATCCAACTGGTTGAAACCGCCAAACAGCCTACCCGACTGCTCTGAGGTGTCCACATGGCCTAAATCCAACTGGTTGAAACCGCCAAACAGCCTACCCGACTGCTCTGAGGTGTCCACATGGCCTAAATCCAACTGGTTGAAACCGCCAAACAGCCTACCCGACTGCTCTGAGGTGTCCACATGGCCTAAATCCAACTGGTTGAAACCGCCAAACAGCCTACCCGACTGCTCTGAGGTGTCCACAAATCCAACTGCCTAACTGCTCTGAGGTGTCCACATGGCCTAAATCCAACTGGTTGAAACCGCCAAACAGCCTACCCGACTGCTCTGAGGTGTCCACATGGCCTAAATCCAACTGGTTGAAACCGCCAAACAGCCTACCCGACTGCTCTGAGGTGTCCACATGGCCTAAATCCACCAACTGGTTGAAACCGCCAAACAGCCTACCCGACTGCTCTGAGGTGTCCACATGGCCTAAATCCAACTGGTTGAAACCGCCAAACAGCCTACCCGACTGCTCTGAGGTGTCCACATGGCCTAAATCCAACTGGTTGAAACCGCCAAACAGCCTACCCGACTGCTCTGAGGTGTCCACATGGCCTAAATCCAACTGGTTGAAACCGCCAAACAGCCTACCCGACTGCTCTGAGGTGTCCACATGGCCTAAATCCAACTGGTTGAAACAGCCAAACAGCCTACCCGACCGCTCTGAGGTGTTCGCATGGCCCTGAAGTACACTGTTGGCGCTTTTTGGATCACAGTGCAATGATAAAAATGTTGGGGGGGATTTTAGAATGTGGGGAGGTCATGTCCCCAGTGAAAGTTGTGCCCCTGTTTAGGTCTAGTTTTGATGGGCCGGAGGTGCAGGCTAACTGGCATCATCTTTTTTCTCGCTCATCCACAAGGATAGAGTCAAGGATATGTTTTGTATTACTCTAAAGGCCAACTACAGCACAGCATGTTTTCGTTTCCCTTACAATACATTTTATTAGTAATAGAGTTACAGTAAATGAAACAGTCCTGTAACAGATTATTTTTACAAAGTAAATCGTTAAAGAGAATGGTATTAACGCGCAAGGCACACGGTCAAATTGTTAACATGAAGGACAACACTGACAAATAGGCATAACACAAACTCATCATTACACTATTGTTGTAAATTAAATCAACCTCTTCATCCTCATCATTCTGTTAGGCCTAATTTAAATTTGATTGTGAAGTATCACCCATTACCTACAATTGTTATTCATTCAGTGGGCTGGCATCGTTTGCTTCGCTGGATAGAGTCAATGATTTGTTTTGCATTATTCTAAAGGCCTGCTGCCACATGTAGCATGTTTTAATTTCCCTTACAATATATGTGAGTAGTAATAGAGATAGTAAATAAAACAGTCCCATAACAGCTTCCTTTTACAATGTGAAATGTAAAAGTAGAATGGTATAAACCCCCAAGGCGTGAGGTCAAATTATTTGCTGCTTACTTAATTTAAAAAAATGTAACTTTTATTTAACTAGGCAAGTCAGTTAAGAACAAATTCTTATTTACAATGACAGCCTACCCGGGCCAAACCCTAACCCGGATGACGCTGGGCCAATTGTGCGCCGCCCTATGGGACTCCGAATCACGGCCAGTTGTGATACAGCCTGATAAATAAGCATAACACAAACTCATTACACTATTTTCTTTCTAAATTAAATCAACCTCTTCACCCTCTTTATCATTTTGTTGGGAACCATTTAAATTCAATTGTGAAATAAGGTGCACAATTATCACCTATTCATCCATTTGTCATTCAGTGAGGAGAGGGATGCATTAATGCCTGACTGGGTACCACCGTCCTACAGAACATTGTCTTGGTTGGATAAAATGGGAATAGGTGTGAAAACAAAACAGGTAAAATGCTATAAATACTTTTGTGATTTAAAAATTCTGACAAATGAGCAGTGTAAAATATAAACATTGAGGAAAGGTCAGGGAAAAAGCAAGACACGTTTTTTGAGGGGCTGATGTTTTTTAAATGTACAAAATCTAAAGTCAGTGGCTGTTGGCCTATGGCGGTTCTAGTGTTAGCTAGATAAACTGCTGATCTTAGCGGACATGTGTTCAGTGTTACTGTTCTAACTAATATGTGACTGTCAGTCTTATGTCAGTCTTATGTAGCAAAATTTGAAAATAGTTAGTTTTTACATGGGATAAAAGTAGAGACTCTGAGCTACAAAATGGTACATCATACACTGCAATTGAGGAACAATGGGAAAGTAATTCTACTATGAAAGTTGATCAAATCACTTTTAAGAAAACTTTGAAAGTTTTGGTGCCTACTGGAGTGCTTGCCTTTGTCTACACCCATTCAGCATTGTTCATACCCTCTTAAACCAGCCCCATCCATCTCTTTAAGGATTCCCATGTGAGGTCATGTGCTAAACAGTGAGTAGTGTAGTCAAGATTAAGACTAAAGGTGGTAGTAGCCTACAATAACAATTCCAGGTAAAGTGTCCAGATATTAAATATATATATAGTCAATTACCCAGACACACTGGGTCATGTGAAATAAATGCTATGACCCCCAGCCACATCCAGTGGTAGAAAAAGTACTAAATTGTCAGAGTAAAAGTATAAATAATTAAAAATTCCTTATATTAAACCAGACGGCACTATTTTTTTCCCTTGATGATAGCCAGGGCACACTCCAACACTCAGACATAATTTACAAACAAAGCATTTGTGAGTCGGACAGATCAAAGGCAGTAGGGATGACCAGAGATGTTCTCTTGATAAGTGTGTAAATTGGACAATTTTCATGTCAAAATATAACAAGATTTTTGGGTGTCAAGGAAAATATATTGAGTAAAACATACATTATTTTCTTTACGAATGTAGTGAAGTAAAAGTAGCTAAAAATAGTAAAGTAATGTACAGATACAACAAAAAAACAACTTCAGTATTTTTACACCACTGCCCAAATGCCTTCACACCAGTACATTAGCATACTTTATATACGGTCACACAAGCCCTAATCACAGTATTCCATACATAAGTTAAGGCCACGCAACCTGAGTGAGGTGCACATGTACAGTACATTAACAGATGCATGCGCCATATATTTATGTGGTGGACACTTGATATGGTCACATGATACTGTTGTCGTATGTCTAATACATGTTACGACCACACATACAAATATTTGTAACAAACTTCTTCATCTGATGATGAGTAGAAAGGATCGGACCAAAATGCAGCGTTATAAATTATCATGGACACTTACATCAGAACACGAGAAAAAACAAAATAACAAAGTGAAGGAAAGAAATGAAAATCAAAACAGTTCTATATGGTGAAATCACAGACACAGAACACAACTACCCACAAACACCAGGTGGGAACAGGCTACCTAAGAATGGTTCTCAATCAGAGACAACGATTGACAGCTGCCTCTGATTGGGAACCATACCAGGCCAAACACATAGAACAAAAATAAAATGCCCACCCCAACTCACCAAACTAAAATAGAGACATAAAAAAGGAACTAAGGTCAGGACGTGACAATATTTTGCTAAGTGGATGGTCTCTTCAGAATGTGTAAACAATACAGCCAAATGATTACTTGCATATTAGCAAAAGCAGAAATAAATAGTGTCAATATACATATTGACGATATCAGTGATGTGCGAGGTAGGTTTATGCATGCAATCAAGGGTAAAGTGGCTGAGTAGCAGGATAACAAAAATAGTATCAGCAAGTTAGGAGAGAGTCATGTGAATAGAGGCACTGCAGATAGTGCTGATGACTGGTCCGTCCAAACCACGCGTGAGCAAGGGTATCTATATATTCGGAGAGCCTGTTTCTGTCCTGCCCTTGACTTTGGTGCAGGGGATGTGAAGTCCATAGCCTCTTCGTCGCAAAACTCCCTGATCTTGTCAATAAGATACGTTTGTCTAGCTGTGTCCAGTCCAGGTGGTGCTTTTAAAGGCAGACCATCTATGAGAGGAAGGATGCGCAGCAGCTGAAACCTGGTCCCGACAGTCCGAACGCTCCTTGGCGACAACACCAGACCAGATCATCAAAGCTGTAAAACAGGGAATAACAAAAATATCAGAAGACATTACAACCCCGCACAACATCAATTTACCTCCAAAGATTAGATAAGAATAACCTCATACAATGAAAATATTTTTTTTTTACCTGAAGTGCTGGTACTGCTTGATCTGTAGAAGTGCCCTGAAGTACAGTCAGGTGTTGTTGCCAGCCATTGCTTTCCACCAGCACCGCACCATCCTCCAGTCTAACCAGCTGTGGGATGTTGACCCCTGTCACAGTGCTGTCCTTCACAATACCAGCAATCTCAGACAAAGTGTTCACTCTGGTCTCTCTGAAGCGCTGCTTGATGAGGCCAAAGCACCAGTCAGGGGCAAACTTGGTGTGGCCTGTGATCAGGAAGTGAAGGTCCAGATTGTGGTGGAGCTTGTGCCTGGTCCACTAGGCACAATACCAGAGCACAAACTTGTTTTTGTTTTGGCCACTACAGTTATCACAATTGCAGGTCCACAGGTGTTTTCCCAACTCTGTAGTTGGTGAAGAAATGGTGCATGTAGTTGATGACTGCGCTGCTGCCTTTGCTTGCTTTGGCCAACTCTCTTTTTGATGACTGTATGACCGGTGGATTAGAGTTAGGCATGTTCTACTGATTGATGCTGAAAGACAAATTGCAGATACATTTTGTCATTATTATACAATATATGCAAAATGGCATTCTAAAATAACACTACACACAGTTCATACAGGGAATGTTAGCTGCTTGAGCTAGCCTGCCATCTAACGTCAGCTGGCTAGCTAACAGCAAGCTTTAACTAGCAATACAAACCAATTGTCATAGCTAGCTGAAGTTAACCAATAGGTCCAATGTTAGATAGCTAGCTAACATTAGGTTATAACTATCAATGCGAAATGGCATTCTGAGACAACTACACTAACGTTACACACACATAAATTAATATTAGCTAGCAAGTCAGCCACCTAACCTCCACTAACGTTTGCTAGCTAACAGCAAGTTTTAATTTAGGGTCTTTGGTTTAGACATGCCACGTTAACTAGCAAAAATATGAAATATAATCCCAATCCACAGAGTAACATTACTAGCACCACAAACTGATGGTCATAGCAAGCTAAATAACATCAGATTAATTGTTAGTTAGCAAGCCAGCCACCGAATTGCAGCTGGCTGGCTAACAGCAAGCTTTAGCTTGCAATGAAAACAACTTCTGACCAAATTATAAACGTATAATATCTGAATCAGTAGTTAAGATTTTTACCTATATACATGGATGAAGGCTTCACGCAGACTGCAACCCCTTTTATAAGACATCCTGAGTTGGTTAGGAGATCTACTTTGTGCATGACACAAGTAAATTTTCCAACAATTGTTTACAGACAGATTATTTCACTTATAATTCACTGTATCACAATTCCAATGGGTCAGAAGCTTACATACACTAAATTGACTGTGCATTTAAACAGTTTGGAAAATTCCAGAAAATTATATCATGGCTTTAGAAGCTTCTGATAGGCTAATTGACATAATTTCAGTCAATTGGAGGTGTACCTGTGTATGTATTTCAAGGCCTACCTTCAAACTCAGTGCCTCTTTACTTGACATCATGGGAAATCAAAAGAAATCAGCCAAGACCTCATAAAAAAAATTGTAGACCACCACAAGTCTGGTTCATCCTTGGGAGCAATTTCCAAACGCCTGGAGGTACCACGTTCAGCTGTACAAACAATAGTATGCATGTATAACACCATGGGACCACGCAGCCGTCATACCACTCAGGAAGGAGATGCGTTTTGTCCGCTAGAGATGAACATACTTTGGTGTGAAAAGTGCAAATCAATCCCAGAACAACAGCAAAGGACCTTGTGAAGATGCTGGAGGAAACAGGTACAAAAATATCTATATCCACAGTAAAACGAGTCCTATATCAACATAACCTGAAAGGCCACTCAACAAGGAAGAAGACACTGCTCCAAAATAGTCATAAAAAAGCCAGACTATGGTTTGGAACTGCACATGGGGACAAATCTAAAACTTTTTGGAGAAATGTCCTCTGGTCTGATGAAACAAAAATAGCACTCTTTGGCCATAATGACCATTGTTATGTTTGGCAGAAAAAGGATGAGGCTTGCAAGCCGAAGAACTTCATCCCAACTGTGAAGCACGGGGGTGGCAGCATCATGTTGTGGGGGTGCTTTGCTGCAGGAGGGACTGGTGCACTTCACAAAATAGATGGAATCATGAGGAAGGAACATTTTGTGGATATATTGAAGCAACATCTCAAGACATCAGTCAGGAAGTTCAAGAGTAACAGTATAATTTTATATATTATATTTTATATTTTATACTTCCAAAGTTGTGGCCAAATGGTTTAAGGACAACAAAGCCAATGTATTGGAGTGGCCATCACAAAGCCCTGACCTCATCCTATAAAAAATGTGTGGGCAGAACTGAAAAAGCATGTGTGAGCAAGGAGGCCTACAAACCTGACTCAGTTACACCAGCTCTGTCAGGAGGAATGGGCCAAAATTCACCCAATTTATTGTGGGAAGCTTGTGGAAGGATACCTGAAATGTTTGACCAAAGTTAAACAATTTAAAGGCAATGCTATCAAATACTAATTGAGTGTATGTAAAGTTCTTACCCATTGGGAATGTGATGAAAGAAATAAAAGCTGAAATAAATCATTCTCAACTATTATTCTGACATTTCACATTCTTAAAATAAAGTCGTGATCCTAACTGACCAAAGACAGAACATTTTTACAAGGATAAAATGTCAGGAATTGTGAAAAACTGTTTTTGGCTGAGGTGTATGTGGCTAAAGTGTATGTAAACTTCAGACTTCAGCTGTATATCTTTCGAAAAAACTGCAGTAGAAAGGACTATCTACGCATTACAAGCAGCTCATTTTAAACACTGCAGACCAATCCAAACTCATCTCTCGGTATGTCCAGCCCACTCATTGTCTCAATACAATCAGGACTAGCGGGAAGGTTGCTGTATTTCTCTGTGGCTAAACGAACTAGGCTCGTAATTTAACAATTTTATTCGTATTTACAGATGACATACACATTTGATATTAAGGCACATGAAAGTTCACATGTTCGAGAAGGAATTTCTGGCAAACAATGTATTTTCTTTTCTTCCCAAGTTTAAGTTCAAAAGCCTCTCCTGTGAAGTTGTGACATACGCCTAGTTTCCTGAATCGGGTCACATATGTTAGAGTTTGCATTTCCTCTTCCAATTATAATGTGGGGAGATCGAAAAACTATCTACCAATTCTATTCATTTTAAAATGTTGATTATCCTTTCTATTATCAGTCACCTGATGATAAGACAAGAAAATGTTTTGCTAATGTATGATGGGGGTTCCTTGGTCGGCGGTTTTTCTGGGAGTGGGTCCCTGGGCAAGAAAAGGTTGAAGACCAATGCTATAAATCACTATTTCTAAAAGTCTTTTCAATTGCGCGCTCAAATAGCTAGCAGTCCACTGGCCTGGCTCCCCAGACTCCCTGCTTCAGCCAAACGCTACGCCACGCCCAAGGATATGTTTTTTTCTCCGCCATGAGTCTAGAATTATGTACCCCCCTGTCCCTTCACCAAACACATTCGGGCCATCTAATTGGTCCAGAAACCAATGGGTTGAGCCAGTGCCAGAGCCAGAACACGTGGTTAAAGCGGCGGTTTGAAAATCCGTCAGTGGTTTGGATACTCCAATTGGTTAGAGACGATGCAATTACTGATGAATTTGTTTTGTACACAAACAACTTCAATTATGGCAGTCTCAGACTAAAAGTATGTAGCGAACGACAGAGCAGTGGAATAATTTAGTGTGAGTCATCAGGCTATCAATCCACTGCTGCCTGTCACTCACACTGTCTCTGTCTGTCTGGGGGATTGATGTAGCTTTGAGGTTAGCGGGCTGGGCCATAAGAAGCCCCCAAATGGTTATATTAAAGACTCCTAGATAAATTATTTTACATGAAACCGAGTAAAATCTGGTGTGGTTGAGAAAGAGCGAGCGCGAGAGACGACATAAATAACCAATCCGGTACCTGTTAGAGCGTGGTTGACAGTTGATCAGATTATTTGTGGCGGGGCTGGGTTATTATTTTCGAGTGTGTGACACAAACTGCTCGGTTGGCGTGGACCATTCTACACAGCTGGAAATGGCGACTGAGCGAGGGCGCAGCGTGTGAGTGTGCACGTGTGTTTGGTCGGGGAGTTGACGCCTGGGAATGGACACCAACAGACCACACGCAGTGTTGATTTTACTGTTGTTATCGTCGGATAGTTGTCTGTCGTCGCAGTTTCCAACACAAATCATGTAAGTAGACTTGCTACAATTCAAATTCCCGCCTAGCTTGTCAAACTCAGTTGTTGGTTGTGTAACTGTTGTAAGTAAAACTGATTAATTATTTGTGTTTGTGTGGCGTGTGTGTGATTCCTAATGGTGAAGAACTAAAACAATGGTATGTGAAGAAATACTGTAATCAAGGGGGATTGGCCATCTAGCAATTCTGGCTAATGCCATATGGGCTGGACATTTTTTTAAAAATATAAAAACAAAACAATTAAAAGTTGATAAGGCAAGCTGCCCATCGGATTGTTAAAATTTATTTTTGTATTTTTCCCCCCACAATTTCTCTGTTATACTAATCTATAATGAGCTTTTGGCTGATCAATAGGCAACGGCCGCCCCTCTATCAAGATGGGCCAGCCAGATTTTCTGAAAGGCTGAGTTTAGGTCACGCACACTCAAATTCAAAGTTAAATGTGGCATCGGCAAGATCTGCTCCCACTGTCTTCATTTAGACAGCCAAGATCATGGATAGTAAAAACGGAAAGGGTGCATGTAAATGTAGAAAAAACACATTTTACATTGTCCTCATGATTACAGTAATGAAATTGTCTGTCCTGTGCCTGCGCCCTAGCTGGGGCCTGCTTTAGTGATCGAGCGAGCAACTCTCCCCTCCCCTCATGCGCTCAAGAGAAAAAGGTGTTCTGATCATATAACATTTCAAAATGCAATTGTAGGAAAAATACAGCTTTGGAAGCTTCATCCCATTGTTCCTGTCTGAGAGAGAAGGCTCTCAGCTTTCTGTGGGTAAACTTTTTATTTCTCAACGCTCAATCTTCAGCTCAATAGCAACTATTTAACAACCAATATATTTGATATG